>NW_015505674.1:31965-43353 GCF_001515645.1 Sinocyclocheilus grahami
ATAATAACGCTTCCTCCAGTGAAAAAGTCCATTTTCTGTTGTCCTCTTACATCAAAATACACCACATATTTGATATGAGCTGTTTTGGCTTGATCTGTGCAGATTTCTCTCCTGATTCAGACAAGATGAGTTTTTCACTGGAAAAAGCAAGAGGGGACTTTAGCCATGAGTATTTTAGCCAGAAACAACGGTTTGAAGTTAAAAATGTTTTAATGATGGATTTGAAGCTTTTCACTTCTCCAGATGTTAACTGATGGACTGGAGTGCTGTGGATTATTGTGATGTTTTTATCAGCTGTTTGGACTCTCATTCTGACGGCACCCATTCACTGCAGAGCATCCATTGCTGAGACACTGATGCAATGCTACATTTCTCCAAATCTGATGAAGAAACAAACTCATCTACATGTAGAATGGTCCGAGGCTGAGTAAATTTTCATTTTTGGATGAACTGTTCATTTAAAGTATGATCTTAAGTACTATCAATAATTATGCATATCTGTAAAACATTTAGTGCAGGGTGACTTTAATGCTGAGGTGTACTCATATTTGCAGGTTTGCTAAAATCATTAACCTAAGGCATAAGGAATTGTCATGCATGCTTTCCTTTGCAGACACCACTAACAAATACTTTTGAGTTGTAAATGTTTAGAGTAGCCAGCAGATGATACCATTGAGCCGTTTTGCTGTGTGGCTGTGGAGCATCTTTCTATTAAAGTTATTCCATAGACAGAAAATAACTAATTGGGAATGATTATGCAAAATCAACAAACAAGGAAATGAATAACAATTAACAAAGACCTTGCAAGATGCATTAATTAGAATCAAACTGACAGACAGAGAAAAATTTAAAACAGCAATGGGGACTATTTTAAATCCAAAGATATTATTTAATTTGGCATTTAATTAAAAACTCAAATTTTGTTTTATTCTTGCCTGCTCTTCAAACATATTGCTCTACTACTTGTGGGCTCCTGTGTTTATGGTTTTGTTTATGATTTTGTAAGTCATTTTAGACAAAAGCATCTGCATAATGAATGATATGTGCAAGCTGATTATTATTTTGTCTTGTTCAAACATACCGGCCTGTTCATGCTGGACTGGAGTGAGGACAGAAGCAATAATGAGCACGGTTTATCTCTGGAGTGACGGATGGACGCGCTCTGAAAATGTGATCTGGGATTTCATATCAGAGGTAGAGAACATGAAGTCGAGCGCTGATCTGATCTTAAAGTCAGCAGGTTCACGCCGCTGCCTTCACGCACTTAGAATATAAAACACAACCCACATCCACAGCGACTCAAAAACTCATTCAACTTTACTCCAGCATGTTTTTATGATGTGTATGATTTCCTGAAAAAGACATTGCTCTAAACAACATCAGTGGTCATAAGTCATATAAAATGCATAAGCTGTTTCACATAAATATGTTGCATTATGCAATGGGTTGCAAATGGCATTTCATGTTGACTTTGTAGTGATGGAAGAAACAAAGCTTTTGGAAACTTTGAATCAATTGAACCAGTTGCATTGCACAATGTTTTTTTGAAGCGCTTGAAATGCCACACACTGGTGCCCTGCTGTTCAAAACGATGTAAATGCAACAAAAAATCAGCTCAAACATGCATAAAAACGTCTTTTACAAACCCAACTGCGAAAGTGTAATCTGTTAAATGCAATTAACAAACCATCTAACACTGTTAAATAAGAAGTGTCCGTATAATATGTTATTTATTTTATTCAATTGTGGTGCTTATTTTGGTTGTTTTATGGAGAACTTTGTTAATCAGGCCAACAAGAGAATAAAAAACTACAACTCTTGCTTTATAATATACAAATGTGACCCTGGACCACAAAACCAGTCATAAGGATACATTTTTTAAAATTGAGATTTATACATAATCTGAAAGCCAATGTCTAAGATCCGAGATTAGGTAAAAACTATATGGTTCATGGGTTCACATAGATCGACATATAGCGGCAAACCATTGAAATTTCGAAACAGCTATGATGTAATGAGGTATTATTGAGGTAATGAAGCCTCAAATCACTTGAATTTGGCAGTTAAATACAATCTCTTAATTGCTTGCTCGAAAACTAATGGATCAGCTCAAACATGCATAAAAACGTCTTTTACAAACCCAACTGCGAAAGTGTAATCTGTTAAATGCAATTAACAAACCATCTAACACTGTTAAATAAGAAGTGTCCGTATAATATGTTATTTATTTTATTCAATTGTGGTGCTTATTTTGGTTGTTTTATGGAGAACTTTGTTAATCAGTTAATCTTCTGGAACTACAACTCTTGCTTTATAATATACAAATGTGACCCTGGACCACAAAACCAGTCATAAGGATACATTTTTTAAAATTGAGATTTATACATAATCTGAAAGCCAATGTCTAAGATCCGAGATTAGGTAAAAACTATATGGTTCATGGGTTCACATAGATCGACATATAGCGGCAAACCATTGAAATTTCGAAACAGCTATGATGTAATGAGGTATTATTGAGGTAATGAAGCCTCAAATCACTTGAATTTGGCAGTTAAATACAATCTCTTAATTGCTTGCTCGAAAACTAATGGTTTCAATCCTTCACAAAGCAAAGTTTTGATGCAGAATAGACTTTTGAATGCTGTGGATTTCATTCTGTCCTGAAACGATCCTGGCATCTCTAATACCTTAAACTCTATGTGCTCAGCAGCGTGTGATTGCATTTGTAGCCTGTATCGAGTGTTCGGGATTAGATGATCCTGCTGAGACGGACAGAGGGAACATTGTGAACTCTCTGCTAGGAATCTACTTGCCAAATCAACAACAGCTGCCTGACTGCACCTTCAGCTGATAACACACAGTCAGTGTTTCACTGTGACACCAACGTTACAAAAATATAAGTGGTGATGCAGTGTAAGTCTGAGAATGCTTTCCAGCACCACTAATGAATGTGAGTCAATTGCATGACTGATAATTGAATAATGGTAACAGAAAAGCTTGCATCTTAAATGTCTGGATGTCTTGAGCAGCCTCCGTTCATATATACAGGTGTGAGATGGGCATTAGGTTCTTGTCCAGACTGTGAGATTGTGTTTTTCTCTTCTACATCAACTGCTCGCATTCAATTCCTTCTTTCAATCACAGTCTCTAAGCTCTGAGTTTCAGGGGACAAAATTTCCTCTCTTAAAATGTCAATTCCAGTATTCTCGGATGCGTCTGGTGTACTCCGTTTGACCTTCAGGGATGCCGCTGGTTTTTAAGTTTTTAAAAATCTGACATTTTCCTCCAGCGTTACGTCCCTTCTGGTGCTGATGTGGTTTACTGATCTCTCTCTCTCTCAGTGTAGACTGACAAACCACTGGACGAAATTTCCATAATGTTGCTTTTTAAGGGAACAGTTCACCCAAATGTATTTAGTCAACGTCATGTAAAACCTGTACGACTTCCAGGCTTTCCAGAACTGACAAAAGTATCTTGATTTTTGAGTGCAGCTGACAGAAAACAACAATCACTAAAGTGGCTGATTTAACCAAGAAAACCCAAAGACTTATTTAAAACTTCAACACTATCTTTTACTACACTTTTATTTCCTTCGGGAAATGCAGATATAGTTGGAGCGGGCCTCAGTTTCTGGACCGTTTCTTGGCTCTGTTATTTTCTCTTCCACCCGCTGTAGTGAGTTTTATTGAATTTGGCTTACAGAAGAGCAAAAAAGAGCATTATTAGCCTCTCATTTGTTACTCCAGGACCTCTCATTCTGGCTCATTCATCATCGTTGAAATCCAAAACTGATATTTGGCAGCAGAGCCGAGCCGTCTGAAGGGTTTACTTGTTAGCTGTTATTGACAGAAGCTTTTCATCACAAAAAAAGAGGAGTTCTATGATTCATCGTCTTGCTTAAGAGCACAATGGGTTCAGATAATCAGATTACAAGTTGGGAAACATTTTAGACTCACTTTTGCTCATGACCTCCTGAATCTTATGTGTTTTTATCTTGAATCAAGGCCTCATGGTATGTTATTGTAGCCAACCCTTTGACTTTTGGTCCAGCTTTTGACTGTAATGCAAAACCCCCCTCACTGTTTTGTTTTCAAGCACTGTTTAGGAGCAGATTTATCTGAAATGCAATTATAGCAGACCAGTGTGGAAATTCAAATAACGATGCAGTCATTAGTTTTGGTCCAGAAATAGCTATGTAAAAATTCCGCTAAATATTAAGAGGAAAAGTCAAGTTTAACATGAGCAGAGAAAAAAATATAACACATAAAACTTTAAATATATAGTATATTAAGTATGTTAATGTATATTAATACAATTATATATGATATTGTATGGTTATATATATGCATACATACAGTATATTACCATATACACCAGTCAACATTTGAAGTGGATCAAAACCTTTCATCAAAGTTGTTCTAAAACCTAAAACCAAAATGCGTTATTGTCTTAGGACAACTTTGAGGAACTTTTTTGATCCACTTCAAATGTTGACTACTGTATAAATAATACAAATATAAAGCTACATATGTATATGTGGTATGACATATATATAAAATATATAATAAATTTAGTTTTCTCTATAATTAGTCACACACACATATTGCCTGTTTTGCACTTTTGCATTCTTATTTTTATATAGTCTAATATATGCATGGTGTAAAACTCATCCTAGATAAATATATCTAAGAGCGAATGTGATTCATAAGGCATCTGCGTTTCATGTATATCGTGACAGATATTTAATGAACTTAATATCACACTAACTTGTCATTTATCTGAAGTGAGCTGCATGGCAAACACATCACAACACCTGCTATTTCTCAACTTCCAGCTCGTATACACCATGAGGATGACCGTATGGCCGAACTATCTGTGTCCATTAGCTAAATACATTCATAGTTGTTAAATGAGCTCCACATACATTAATTGCACTGCTATAATGTTCAGTTAAATTTACTGGGTATCATTATTTTTTACTCGTGGTGCTTGCTGGTTCCTCACAGACTAATAATTCATCTGTATTTCAAAGGACTATTGCCACTGCGGTTTTTAAAAGAATAATCTGATGTCTTTTGTGTTTGATAATTATGTCGTAATGATCTTTCAGATTGAAGAGAACAGTCTCGTAGTTTGAGCTCATAAGCCTGTGGATGAACAATAGCATCTAAACCTCTCAGGACGCGCTTCATTTGCACCGCTGAGGCTCGAAGCTGTTGTAAGGAGCTTTAAGGGGGCTCGTGGGTAAAGATGTCATGTGACAGGTATTAGATACAGCATAGCAGACCTGACATCAGGGGTCATTACAGGAGGATGATGGACAGAGAGGAAATGGAGTGGAGAAAGAGCAGGTGGAGATTCTGTTGCTGTCAGTTCATCCTTAAAACTAAAAAGACGGCACATCTCTAGAGACCAGGCCGGAAACACTGGCCTGCAGCGATGCACACACTCACTAAATGAGCTGAAATACTACAGCTGTAAACTCTCACACATAAACACACTGCAGAGACAGATCGAGCAGATGTTTTACTGTTTGAACTCAGACCTGCGGGAGAGGAGAGTGATTAAGGTGGAAGATCGAATCAATGCTGTGCATTGTTCATTAAGATGCTTTGCTGCCTGTTTTAGATTTTTCTTAACACTTTTGTTCTCTAGCATATTAATACAGTTTCTCTTGCTGTTTTGTTGCATGCATACTGTGCACAGTAAGAAGATTTTTTGCATGCATGCATGCAGTACCCACATGAACATCTATGTTTGCAATGAATAAAAAAATCATATGGTAGAAATATTAAGAATATGTAGTTTGCTATTCTGAATGCAATTCCGATGTATAGTATAAGCCAGAAATATCAGTGTATTTTATACATTATATATATATATATAGACACACACACACACACACACATTTTTTTTCTGTGAATTGTGGTGACTTTCCATAGACTTTCCAGGACTAACTAGACCAGTGATCCTCAAATCTGGCTTGCAAGATCCACTTTCCTGCAGAGTTTAGCTCTACCCTAATCAAACGCACCTGAGTTTGCTAATCAACATCTTCAGGATCATTAGAAAATCACAGGTAGGTTTGTTTGATTATAGGGTTGGAGCTAAACTGCAGGAGAGTGGATCTCGCGTGCCAGATTTGAGGATCACTGAACTAGACCATGCCAGCCAGCCAAACCTGCTGCTTTCAGGTTTAATAATGAATGATGACTTTGATTGGTGGATGCATTTAATCTTGCCCAATGAGAAGTGGTCCTCAAATCACATGATCAGTAGGCCTTGATCCACCTGGCCCTGCACTCTTGATGTGTTTTTAAGCTTGTTTACCATCTAATCGTTTCTAACTCTATTTAAAATGTGAATTTTGGAGAAACTTTTATTTCAGAAGCAGAACAGACTCAAGCTGCCCGTGTTTTCCCCTGAAGCTGTGAGACTGCTGCATTTTTTATAAATGCCAGCGAGACACTGTTCTCCAAAGAAAACAAGCATTACGCTGTCTCGCCTCAAAAAGAAACACCGGAGAGTGAAAATGGCTCGATCTGGACCATCAGTTTAAGGTGATGCTTCAACTGCATCTTTAAAAACCAATGAACCCTTTAGACTGAATCTGATGAACGAGAAACCTGCTCAGTGTCGATTGCACACACTGCATTGCTCCTGTTTCACAAGCCAATCGTCGAATGACGTCATTGCAGACCATGTGAGTGTGTTTCCCTCGACTTCTTGTGACATTTCACTGCTTTCATGCGTCCTAAATAGCTTTATCCCCAAACGCAGAGCACATTTATCACTCATTAGGCAGCAGTGTGTGTTTCAGTCTCTCTGCTGACCCTGGCAGTTATACAGCCCCTGTTCCTCTCAGCTCATAAATCGCACATGAAGCATTATGTCTTATATTTGATGTCAGAAATGAGACTATTGAGTGATAAGCTGTGGCCTGTAAACGTATCTTGCTTGTAACGTCTATCAAAACCAGACAGAACTCTTAAAGGAACATGCCTGGTTCAATGCAAGTTGAGCTCTTTTGGCCGCTTTTATGACAAAATGTTAAACTACCAGAGTCAATTATTTTGACTTACACCTTTAACAAAGCAAAAACAGTATTGCAGTTGGATTTGTGACTACTACAATTAAAGTACATAGTGAAATACTGTACAATAAATGTTAAAATACACAGTTTTCACTGTGAACGTGCATTATGCATGACAATATGAAACTACTATTGTAAAATCACTAGTCTGTGCATGATCCAATATTACTCCTTGATGACCGTGTAAAGCTGGCAAACAGGGTAACTATCATGTGACATGTGCAAAGATATCGGAAACTGACTGTTTACATAAACTAATTTAAATGTAAAAATAAAATCTAAATACAATTTGCATAAAAATAAATTATATATATATATATATATATATATACAGTATATAAAAATAACTGCTAAGTAGCAGCTAATATATATAATATATTTTAAAACACAAAATATATTAAATACATGTTAAAAGAATATATATATATATATGTATATATATATAATTTTTATTCTATGTATACTTAGTTACAAAAAAATCTGAAAAAAATATATAATCTGAAAACAAATGTATGCAGAAAATAAAAAACAGGAATTATGTACAGTATATATGTTTAGAAATCACAAATAACTACTAAATAATAATAGCAGCTAATATATAAAATACATCAATATGTTAAAATACAAAATATATAAAGTGTAAAATGTAGGTTTTATAATTTTGTATTTAATTATTTAATTAATAAAGATGATTTTAGACAACTTTACAGCTCAAGCTTTAGTAAAACTATGCATTTCTACTTTTAAATCCTCTAGGTGTGGGACCCTGTTTACTTCACCTGAACATGTTTACTGTGACTTTTACATTTTTAATTGAGAGTCATTTATATTCAGGTTATTCCTATGACAATAAATATTATGCCATAAATGCTGTCCATAGAGCTTATCATAGAACCTGAATTATTCCCTTAACCAGCACAACATCTGTGGTCACCCAGCTTCATCAGCTAGACCACCATCAAACCAGGATGGAAACTCATTCTGGTCTAATCTGGTCTGTTCAGCCGGGTTAGTGGAGCAGAAGCTCAGTCTGATTGATGGCGTCCTTTAACCATGATTTGAACACGATTAATCATGACTGTATGTTGTTGTATGCTGTGGAAATCTGCTAGAAACATTACATCAGTGTTTATTAAAGCAGGGTTGTGGGTTTCTGTATGCTCTCCAGCTGATTAATGCTTTAGAAGCTGGCTTTTAAAACAGAATGCAGACTAGAAAGCACTGGTTTGGAACGTGGCAGCTCGTCCTGAACCAGTAATAAACCAGGTTGGGTTTTGGTTCCATCTTAAACTGGATTTCTAGAAGGGTTTAGTGACCTGAAGCAAGCTGATATTTCAGCTGTCTCTCATACGCTTACAGTGACAAACGTCTGCTTCAGCTACAGAACCAAATCCAATCCTGACATTGTTTCGAGCGCTTCTGAGTGATCATGCATCAGCTTTGATGTGATTTTACAGATACATTTGAGAAAAGTGCACAAACCTGGTGGTTTTTGCCCAAAACCAGAAACCCATAAAAACACTTTGTAAGGAAACTAGATTATTACACATGAGTAAGTGTCAGTTGCTCACACATGCACCGTAAGCTGTTTGGAATAGTTTTATAGCATGTTGCTTTGTAGCTTCTGGGATGTTCTGGGTGGTTGCTAGAGTTGTTAATGTGTTCTAAATGGGTTGTAACATTGTTATGTGGTTGTTAGGGGGTTAGGAGTGTTTTTAGGATGATATGCAGTTGCCATGCTCAGTGTTTTTTGTTTGTTTTTTATGAGTGGTTGACCTCTGTTATATTATTGTTGTCTCTAAATATGACTCATGTTTCTCCTAAGTCTGTAGGATCTTTGTCATTTTTCAGTGCCATTATTTTTTGTCAAATTCCGTATTTTTCCATTTGTTCTGGATTCTGTTTATTTCCATTTTCATTTTTGTGGCCTTCTTTATTATGGTTAAATTACATTTTATTCATCAAAAAGCATGTCTAATTAATTAATATCATGAAACTTATAGGCAACAATTTAACATCAATTTATTAAAAGTTTAACAAAAATGACATGTTTAGGGCTCTATGAAATGTTTTTTTTCTCACCTTATGTTTTATTGTTACCCAATTATGTTTTAGCATATCTAATTATTTGAATGCATAAAAACAACTTTTATTTATTCTTACATTAGCCTTATGAAATGTTTTTTTGTCCCCTTCTGTGTATTTAAAATTTCTGCTTATCAAATAAAGGCATAAAACATTTAATGAATTTTTTTTCTTTTAATTAATGAAAATTAAACATTTTATTTTTGGCAAATAAAGGGGATTTACTATTATAGATAAAACATGGAAGAATTATTGTGTGATTATTCCTTAATTTTTCTTGATTTATAAAAAATAAATAAAAAATTTTAGTAGTAGTATTACATACTTTCTACTGAACAACAGCAATATTTTCTGGCACAGTGTCTTCAAGTTAAACCGAACTTTTATTTTGAAATGTCTGTGTTTTATTCAAATGAAATGGTAAAAGTATTCTCAGAGCAGTTCTGGAGATGACGACGACAGCGTCATTCATTCACACAGACCCGCAGAACATGCAGGATTCATATTTAAATAGGCTTTTTGCAGCTTAATATTTACAGCTACTTGTTCATATCACGATTTGATTGAAGTGTAATGACTTGCTTTTGATTATTCATTTTTTAAATTTTATTCATTTAGATAATTCATCCAAACTTTGACAAATTCCGTGTTCAACTGTAATTCCATTTGTATAACTGGATTCTGCGATTCCGTTCGCATTTTCCGTATATCGTGGAAATCATAGGTGCCCTTAATTTTAAAAGCTAAGTCTGATCACTTAGTAAGTGATGAATAATTGGTGTTAAGAGATTTGTTCAAATCAAAACAATAACAGTGCAGCTTGAGCTAGCAAACAGCACTGAATGTTTCAGGCAAAAGCAGTGGACTGAGTGTGTGTGTGTGTGTGTGTGTGTGTGTGTGTCTCTCAGGATGGATGAGCAGTATATTTCTGATGAAGGGAGGCAGGTGTAGCGGCCAGTAAGTGTCCAGTCCTGCGTGTCACTCTGACCCTGGTGCTTGTGTGGATATTGTGCACACGCTGTGGTTTAATGCTTATTTTGTTGCGTTTGATGCGCACAGATTGAATTCTGTATTTGATGTTTCTCTGCTCTCAGATGCCACTGCTGCAATAATCCTGTGTGTGTCAGTAATCTGAGTCCACATATACATGATGCATGAACACACAAGACAAGTAATGACTGTGTGTGTGTGTGTGTGTGTGTGTGTGTGGAATAGTACAAGCTTCTCATCTCACATACTGTACAGAAATCTGAGAGCACTAGTGAAAATGTTTCTGTTTTTAAGAAACAATCTTTCATCTTGAATTTTCAGCATAACAATTTTTGTATATATCTTTTTTATATATGTCTTTTAAACATATTACTCTAAACTTTGCATATCTGACTTTCTTTCTTTGATATTCAAAGTAAATATTTTGTTTTGTTGAAGATTTTATTTATTTATTTTTATTATTATTATACATTTTTTGAGTTAACATTAGCACATTTTCTGTCTAAGTGTTCTAATTATCTTTTTGGTCAGGTTTTTGCTTGCATTGCATTTCCAAATATTAGCACAAAGAATGGTGTGTGTATATATATATATATATATGTATAATGATATATATAAACTTTTATTTTATTTATACCCCTTAAAATATACTCCATTTTAATTTAGTTTAACTTTATTTATTTATTTATTTATTTGTGATGTTGAATAAAAGGGTTAATGTTTTTTTTTGCTTCTGTTTTGCATTTTTCTAAGACAATATTTTATTTTCAGCATAACAATTTGAGTGAATAATGGAAAGTCTTATATATGTCTTTTAAACAGTTTTTTGTGGTTAACATTACCACATTTTCCGTCTCTAAATGCTTTCACATGCAAAATCAGGATTGTTTGGATTTCTAGGAGAAGTAATCCGCTTCTGTGCTGGCCAGCAAGCGGCAGTAGAGTCTTTGTGAATCTAAAGGTGCAGCGTCCTCAGATCCTGATGTTTCTACAGAGACAGAGACGCTCCCTTCAGATTCTGTTCTTTAGCAGCATCCACAGTTTCCTCCAGGAACCCGTCCTGTGGTGATTCACTCAAGAGAGTGAGAGCTGAAAGAGAGGGCTGCTCTTGGTCATTTTCAACTATGAATGAATCTACAAGCTTCATTAGACATCATTAGTAATTCATTAGCATTTGGGTTCTGAGATGACCTTCTTAAATCAAATGTATGATGCCGTCT
>NW_015505674.1:47729-97397 GCF_001515645.1 Sinocyclocheilus grahami
ACACACACACACACACACACACATTTTTTTTCTGTGAATTGTGGTGACTTTCCATAGACTTTCCAGGACTAACTAGACCAGTGATCCTCAAATCTGGCTTGCAAGATCCACTTTCCTGCAGAGTTTAGCTCTACCCTAATCAAACGCACCTGAGTTTGCTAATCAACATCTTCAGGATCATTAGAAAATCACAGGTAGGTTTGTTTGATTATAGGGTTGGAGCTAAACTGCAGGAGAGTGGATCTCGCGTGCCAGATTTGAGGATCACTGAACTAGACCATGCCAGCCAGCCAAACCTGCTGCTTTCAGGTTTAATAATGAATGATGACTTTGATTGGTGGATGCATTTAATCTTGCCCAATGAGAAGTGGTCCTCAAATCACATGATCAGTAGGCCTTGATCCACCTGGCCCTGCACTCTTGATGTGTTTTTAAGCTTGTTTACCATCTAATCGTTTCTAACTCTATTTAAAATGTGAATTTTGGAGAAACTTTTATTTCAGAAGCAGAACAGACTCAAGCTGCCCGTGTTTTCCCCTGAAGCTGTGAGACTGCTGCATTTTTTATAAATGCCAGCGAGACACTGTTCTCCAAAGAAAACAAGCATTACGCTGTCTCGCCTCAAAAAGAAACACCGGAGAGTGAAAATGGCTCGATCTGGACCATCAGTTTAAGGTGATGCTTCAACTGCATCTTTAAAAACCAATGAACCCTTTAGACTGAATCTGATGAACGAGAAACCTGCTCAGTGTCGATTGCACACACTGCATTGCTCCTGTTTCACAAGCCAATCGTCGAATGACGTCATTGCAGACCATGTGAGTGTGTTTCCCTCGACTTCTTGTGACATTTCACTGCTTTCATGCGTCCTAAATAGCTTTATCCCCAAACGCAGAGCACATTTATCACTCATTAGGCAGCAGTGTGTGTTTCAGTCTCTCTGCTGACCCTGGCAGTTATACAGCCCCTGTTCCTCTCAGCTCATAAATCGCACATGAAGCATTATGTCTTATATTTGATGTCAGAAATGAGACTATTGAGTGATAAGCTGTGGCCTGTAAACGTATCTTGCTTGTAACGTCTATCAAAACCAGACAGAACTCTTAAAGGAACATGCCTGGTTCAATGCAAGTTGAGCTCTTTTGGCCGCTTTTATGACAAAATGTTAAACTACCACAGTCAATTATTTTGACTTACACCTTTAACAAAGCAAAAACAGTATTGCAGTTGGATTTGTGACTACTACAATTAAAGTACATAGTGAAATACTGTACAATAAATGTTAAAATACACAGTTTTCACTGTGAACGTGCATTATGCATGACAATATGAAACTACTATTGTAAAATCACTAGTCTGTGCATGATCCAATATTACTCCTTGATGACCGTGTAAAGCTGGCAAACAGGGTAACTATCATGTGACATGTGCAAAGATATCGGAAACTGACTGTTTACATAAACTAATTTAAATGTAAAAATAAAATCTAAATACAATTTGCATAAAAATAAATTATATATATATATATATATATATATACAGTATATAAAAATAACTGCTAAGTAGCAGCTAATATATATAATATATTTTAAAACACAAAATATATTAAATACATGTTAAAAGAATATATATATATATATGTATATATATATAATTTTTATTCTATGTATACTTAGTTACAAAAAAATCTGAAAAAAATATATAATCTGAAAACAAATGTATGCAGAAAATAAAAAACAGGAATTATGTACAGTATATATGTTTAGAAATCACAAATAACTACTAAATAATAATAGCAGCTAATATATAAAATACATCAATATGTTAAAATACAAAATATATAAAGTGTAAAATGTAGGTTTTATAATTTTGTATTTAATTATTTAATTAATAAAGATGATTTTAGACAACTTTACAGCTCAAGCTTTAGTAAAACTATGCATTTCTACTTTTAAATCCTCTAGGTGTGGGACCCTGTTTACTTCACCTGAACATGTTTACTGTGACTTTTACATTTTTAATTGAGAGTCATTTATATTCAGGTTATTCCTATGACAATAAATATTATGCCATAAATGCTGTCCATAGAGCTTATCATAGAACCTGAATTATTCCCTTAACCAGCACAACATCTGTGGTCACCCAGCTTCATCAGCTAGACCACCATCAAACCAGGATGGAAACTCATTCTGGTCTAATCTGGTCTGTTCAGCCGGGTTAGTGGAGCAGAAGCTCAGTCTGATTGATGGCGTCCTTTAACCATGATTTGAACACGATTAATCATGACTGTATGTTGTTGTATGCTGTGGAAATCTGCTAGAAACATTACATCAGTGTTTATTAAAGCAGGGTTGTGGGTTTCTGTATGCTCTCCAGCTGATTAATGCTTTAGAAGCTGGCTTTTAAAACAGAATGCAGACTAGAAAGCACTGGTTTGGAACGTGGCAGCTCGTCCTGAACCAGTAATAAACCAGGTTGGGTTTTGGTTCCATCTTAAACTGGATTTCTAGAAGGGTTTAGTGACCTGAAGCAAGCTGATATTTCAGCTGTCTCTCATACGCTTACAGTGACAAACGTCTGCTTCAGCTACAGAACCAAATCCAATCCTGACATTGTTTCGAGCGCTTCTGAGTGATCATGCATCAGCTTTGATGTGATTTTACAGATACATTTGAGAAAAGTGCACAAACCTGGTGGTTTTTGCCCAAAACCAGAAACCCATAAAAACACTTTGTAAGGAAACTAGATTATTACACATGAGTAAGTGTCAGTTGCTCACACATGCACCGTAAGCTGTTTGGAATAGTTTTATAGCATGTTGCTTTGTAGCTTCTGGGATGTTCTGGGTGGTTGCTAGAGTTGTTAATGTGTTCTAAATGGGTTGTAACATTGTTATGTGGTTGTTAGGGGGTTAGGAGTGTTTTTAGGATGATATGCAGTTGCCATGCTCAGTGTTTTTTGTTTGTTTTTTATGAGTGGTTGACCTCTGTTATATTATTGTTGTCTCTAAATATGACTCATGTTTCTCCTAAGTCTGTAGGATCTTTGTCATTTTTCAGTGCCATTATTTTTTGTCAAATTCCGTATTTTTCCATTTGTTCTGGATTCTGTTTATTTCCATTTTCATTTTTGTGGCCTTCTTTATTATGGTTAAATTACATTTTATTCATCAAAAAGCATGTCTAATTAATTAATATCATGAAACTTATAGGCAACAATTTAACATCAATTTATTAAAAGTTTAACAAAAATGACATGTTTAGGGCTCTATGAAATGTTTTTTTTCTCACCTTATGTTTTATTGTTACCCAATTATGTTTTAGCATATCTAATTATTTGAATGCATAAAAACAACTTTTATTTATTCTTACATTAGCCTTATGAAATGTTTTTTTGTCCCCTTCTGTGTATTTAAAATTTCTGCTTATCAAATAAAGGCATAAAACATTTAATGATTTTTTTTTCTTTTAATTAATGAAAATTAAACATTTTATTTTTGGCAAATAAAGGGGATTTACTATTATAGATAAAACATGGAAGAATTATTGTGTGATTATTCCTTAATTTTTCTTGATTTATAAAAAATAAATAAAAAATTTTAGTAGTAGTATTACATACTTTCTACTGAACAACAGCAATATTTTCTGGCACAGTGTCTTCAAGTTAAACCGAACTTTTATTTTGAAATGTCTGTGTTTTATTCAAATGAAATGGTAAAAGTATTCTCAGAGCAGTTCTGGAGATGACGACGACAGCGTCATTCATTCACACAGACCCGCAGAACATGCAGGATTCATATTTAAATAGGCTTTTTGCAGCTTAATATTTACAGCTACTTGTTCATATCACGATTTGATTGAAGTGTAATGACTTGCTTTTGATTATTCATTTTTTAAATTTTATTCATTTAGATAATTCATCCAAACTTTGACAAATTCCGTGTTCAACTGTAATTCCATTTGTATAACTGGATTCTGCGATTCCGTTCGCATTTTCCGTATATCGTGGAAATCATAGGTGCCCTTAATTTTAAAAGCTAAGTCTGATCACTTAGTAAGTGATGAATAATTGGTGTTAAGAGATTTGTTCAAATCAAAACAATAACAGTGCAGCTTGAGCTAGCAAACAGCACTGAATGTTTCAGGCAAAAGCAGTGGACTGAGTGTGTGTGTGTGTGTGTGTGTCTCTCAGGATGGATGAGCAGTATATTTCTGATGAAGGGAGGCAGGTGTAGCGGCCAGTAAGTGTCCAGTCCTGCGTGTCACTCTGACCCTGGTGCTTGTGTGGATATTGTGCACACGCTGTGGTTTAATGCTTATTTTGTTGCGTTTGATGCGCACAGATTGAATTCTGTATTTGATGTTTCTCTGCTCTCAGATGCCACTGCTGCAATAATCCTGTGTGTGTCAGTAATCTGAGTCCACATATACATGATGCATGAACACACAAGACAAGTAATGACTGTGTGTGTGTGTGTGTGTGTGTGTGTGTGGAATAGTACAAGCTTCTCATCTCACATACTGTACAGAAATCTGAGAGCACTAGTGAAAATGTTTCTGTTTTTAAGAAACAATCTTTCATCTTGAATTTTCAGCATAACAATTTTTGTATATATCTTTTTTATATATGTCTTTTAAACATATTACTCTAAACTTTGCATATCTGACTTTCTTTCTTTGATATTCAAAGTAAATATTTTGTTTTGTTGAAGATTTTATTTATTTATTTTTATTATTATTATACATTTTTTGAGTTAACATTAGCACATTTTCTGTCTAAGTGTTCTAATTATCTTTTTGGTCAGGTTTTTGCTTGCATTGCATTTCCAAATATTAGCACAAAGAATGGTGTGTGTATATATATATATATATATGTATAATGATATATATAAACTTTTATTTTATTTATACCCCTTAAAATATACTCCATTTTAATTTAGTTTAACTTTATTTATTTATTTATTTATTTGTGATGTTGAATAAAAGGGTTAATGTTTTTTTTGCTTCTGTTTTGCATTTTTCTAAGACAATATTTTATTTTCAGCATAACAATTTGAGTGAATAATGGAAAGTCTTATATATGTCTTTTAAACAGTTTTTTGTGGTTAACATTACCACATTTTCCGTCTCTAAATGCTTTCACATGCAAAATCAGGATTGTTTGGATTTCTAGGAGAAGTAATCCGCTTCTGTGCTGGCCAGCAAGCGGCAGTAGAGTCTTTGTGAATCTAAAGGTGCAGCGTCCTCAGATCCTGATGTTTCTACAGAGACAGAGACGCTCCCTTCAGATTCTGTTCTTTAGCAGCATCCACAGTTTCCTCCAGGAACCCGTCCTGTGGTGATTCACTCAAGAGAGTGAGAGCTGAAAGAGAGGGCTGCTCTTGGTCATTTTCAACTATGAATGAATCTACAAGCTTCATTAGACATCATTAGTAATTCATTAGCATTTGGGTTCTGAGATGACCTTCTTAAATCAAATGTATGATGCCGTCTCACTGTATAATTCTTGAGAGGGAGTTCAGATTTCTCTTTGCATTTCATTAATTCATAATGTGGGTGCTAAATAAAAATGACCTTAATAAAATGCTTTTACATGATGCACAATGTTATAGGATGAGCAAAGCAGCGTATGTATGCATGTATAAATATATTAGTTGCCAAGGCAACATTTCTCATTTTAGTGATAAAGAATTAAAGATATACTTGTCTTATAAGTATGGTTATAAGTTCATGATGTAAATGTTAATGCAAGTTAATTTTCCTTTTGTAGATGTAAAAAGCTTGTTGATTTATTGCCTTTATTGATGCGTGTTCATGTTTTTTATTTAAAGTTATGTTTTGGTGGTGGATATTAACAACACAAAAGAAGAAAATTATATATAATAAATATATATAGAAAAATATATAAAATAAATGTATTGTAAAATGAAGTATAAAATGAATTAAATCAAAAGACAAAGTGTAAAAAAAAAAACTGATATAAAAAATACGCAGATAAACATAAACACTACTAAAAATAACAAAATTACTAAAACCTGAATTCAATTTAAATGGAAAATATAAAAATAAAAACGTATTAAATTTTTAATAAAAATTATTATAGTTATTATTATTAAAGTAACACTGGTCCCCATGAGTGTCTACTACTAACTAATAAATAAAGTCACACTGAAAGTCTAAAAATGCAGAAATATATGTATTATTTTATTTATTTTGTGTGGCTCAGAGTCAGGAGATAGAATATATCATTAGCTCAGCATTAAAATGGTAATAATCAGTGTTGGGGAAAATAAACTACAGGTAGATCATAGTTTGGCAAGTGAGAGTTTTACAGTAGTCGGTTTTCTCTTGAAAAGTCAAAAGGTCAAAACCATTTAAAAAAATGAAACGTATGCAGCGATGAATCATTCACAATAAGATCAATAACATGCATTTAGAAAATAGATTAATTTCATGCCGGCTTGAAAGAGAAAATGCTGAACGCCGTGACACAGTCACATCCGCTCTCTGAAGTGTGATTTGGACTAATGAGATTTCACTGTAAGTCACAGAAATGGAAACCGAGTGGCCAACGAATTGTCCCTGTTCTTGTGGCAGTGGTTTATAAGAGTAAACCTGACAGCGATTAAACCGCTGGAGTCTCTACTGATGGTTTCTGTCTCTGTATGATCAGAATCTCAGTCTGCGCTCTCATTGGCTGCCGCTGCTCATTTGCATAATCCTGCGCTTCAGTAGTCAATGTCACTCGTGTTGCAGAAAAACACCAACTGACGATGACAACGAGTGACTTTGGGTTACCGCACATCACTGTTGCTCCTTCAGAGGCTTTTATGTTTCCTGGTTTGGGTGTTCACGCTGACCGTGATGAAGCAGAGCTCATTCATTTTCACTGAGAGTTTGAGGTGACAGGAGTGTCAGAGATCGTTATGCTAATGCATGACAATGCAGTAATGACCAATGCACTGTAAAAACTTTGTCTACTTCAAAAGTTCATGTTTAAAGGAGTCATATGATGTTGCTAAAAAGAACATTATTTTGTGTATTTGGTGTAATGCAATGTGTTTATGCGGTTTAAGGTTAAAAAAACACATTATTTTCCACATACTGTACATTATTGTTTCTCCTCTATGCCCCGCCTTTCTGAAACGCGTCGATTTTTACAAAGCTCATCGGTCTGAAAAAGCGAGGTGTGCTGTGATTGGCCAGCTATCCAGTGCGTTGTGATTGGCCGAATACCTCAAGCGTGTGACGGAAATGTTACGCCCCTCACCATACTGTGATGCCCTGTCCGGCAGAGCGACGAGACAAAACCAATAAAACCCATTATAAACGAGGCATTTGTTGCATCCAGTGGGGACATAATAACTGATTATAATGACTTATGCTGTTTTTTTTACGCGTTGCGTTGCATCGCGCTACGTAAACATCAAACCATGTCTGCATTTGTGATCGGAGAAATGACAATTTAGAATTGTAAAATTTACTAGCAATTTGAGTGAAAATGGTTTCAACACCATTTTTTCAGTCTGGAAGTGTAGATAGTTTGGCTCATGTGATCTTCAGTATTATTTTAATATTATATTTTATATAGTAATTATTTATATTAACATTATATCTCTAAACTTTTTAGGAAATCAGTCTCTAAATCACCATACAGCTACATCACTATTGTTATTTTAGTATTAAGATATTATTTTACTAATAATATATTTTCAGTGTTTTTATTTTTATATTTTAAAATATTTAAATTTTAGTTTTATGTTTTAGTGATTTTGTTATGTGCTTCTGTATTGTTTTATTATATTATATAACCTATATTAACTATTAGGTTATATAATGTATTTGCATTTATTATATTAAACATATTTTATTTCTGTCAGTTGCCAAAGCAACATTTCAAATTTTTGCAGTTTTGTTAAGTTGGAAGTTTTGTTTCATTTAAATATTTTATTTTATATCAGATTTATTTCAATTAATAAAAACAATTTTAAATCGCTTTAGTTGAATGAATGATGCATTTATATAGTGCTTTATTGTGTATTGCTGTACACCCAAAGTGCTTTACAGCAGTTAACAGTTATAGTTTTAACAATAACAACATTGAACATTGGCTTGTTTGTTTTGGTTTTGTCCAAAATTGTACGAGTTCTGTTCTGAAGTGTTTTTCTTTTAAGGCTTTTAAGACTGGCTTTAGTGGGTTTAGCACCAATGTTTGTTTGGTAAAATATCAAAAGCTTCAAATTAATTATTCAAAACAAAAACAGCGCTGACCTCGAGCGATTTACCGGCTGTCAGTGTGAATCCACCTTTAGTTTTCTGAGCGGCCGGGAAATGCTGCTTCAGAGCAACCCAAGATAAACAAAGCAAGAGAAGAAAGCAAGTACTGAAAATCAAGCCTCATGCTATCTAATGTGACATTTGCTCTTATTTGGAAAGCTGTTCTTCCTTCGTTTCATTTCGTGCAGCAGTGTGATAGTGATCGGTCGGGACGCATCGGCCAGAAAGACAATAGATTTATAGGCTATATGCAGCGGTGTTTCTAACAGATCGGATGTCTGCATTGTAGAGTATTTATTTATGAGCTCTCATAGACAGAGAGAGAAAGGTTTAGGGATTTCAAAACTCTTCCTCTCTCTGTCTACATAAACTCTGTGTGACTCCATACATTGACACACATCACAGTAGAAACCTCTGATGGTTCGGTCAGTTTCATGTGGCATGTTTTGATGGAATCGCTGCGTGTGAATGTCATGCATTTATGCAGAACCTTTCAGCTTCTTTACAGTTAAAAGGTCTGGAAAGAAAGCTGTGAAACAGAGGCGAACTCCCAAACAAACACAGACTCAAACGACCCATTTAAAGCGCTTTTCTTCTGTTTGTGGGCTTAATGGTGCAAAAATCACCCGCTTCTCCTTTAAAGAGTTTCCTGTTGGATGCTCAGTTTCCTGTGACGGTGAAACTCTGTTTGATTGATTCTCTTGACAGCTGAGTCTGTGAAGCTGTCAGATCAATTATCTGTCGTTTGGTTAAAGATGCTGGTGGGACGATTCGTTCAGCTTCTGCAGGGGCTTGAGCTCAATGTCAGAAGGGTAATATATTGATATTCACCATTTTTAGTGATCTGGCTTGATGATTTGGAGATTGATTAATTAATAATATACAGATATAGCATACACAAAAACATGGTTATTCTCAGGAAACTACAGTACGTGTTTTTGTCATTTTTATTAGTTAATTATTTTTTTATTAATGTTTGGGTGTATTTTTTTTATTTCTGTTAGTTTTAGATTTTATTTATTTACAGTTAGTAATTTTCGTGCATCAGTTCTGGTAAATGTTTCTCTGTTTTGGATTGTTCATTAATTTAAGCATTTATTACTTATGCATTACATTATTTAAATCCCACGTTATTCCATTTAATTTATTTTTTTTCAGTTTTCATTTTCATTAAATTTTCTTTTCTTTTTTTTGGTTATTTGCATTTGCCAAGTTTATAAAAAAAAATTTAAATTACCATTTAGATGAAATTATTATTATTATTATTTTTTATTTCTGTATTAGATTTAGTTTTGAACTATTTCCAGTTAATGGTTTTAGTGCATCAACTTCAGTTTCAGTTTCTCGCCAAAACATTTCAAATTTTTAAATTTCATCTAATATTCATCTAATTCTGGTCAAGTGCTCTGTTTGCATTGTTAATAATAATAATAATAATAATAATGCATTTTATTTGTAATGCACTTTTCTTAAACCCAAAGCGCTACAGTAAAACTACAGCACAAAAAAGAACAATACAAAAATACAAGAATTAATTAAAAACAAGCTTAAATAAATGCATTTGAATCAACTTTTTAAAGTGATCCAGAGTTGGTGCATTTCTGATATTAAAAGGAAGTGCATTCCATAATTTGGGGGCTTTGAATGAAAAAGCTCTTTCCCCCATAGTCTTAAGTTTACACGGAGGCTGATAAAGTAAAAGAGAACTGGCAGAGCGGAGCGAGTGAGGAGGAGTATATGAACTTAAACGAGAGCAAAGATACTCTTGTGCAGTCCCATGACTGTTCATTCAAAGCATTTTTTCCCCTAATTTCTAACATCAGACCCTAAGTATTCTGGGGTTGAAGATCAGTGCAAAAATGTCTAATATTTGATATCTAAGAGATTAACGAAGTCATAGAAACACACAAATGGCCCCTGTTTCTCAGAATGAGAAAGCATTGCTGCTCTCAGCAGTAAAGAGAGACTGTATACAGCTCTCAGTCTCTCTCTGGGTTTGTCAGATTCACATACGCTATGACTCTACTGAAGACAGCTGAAGTCGCTGGTCATTAGAGCACAGATCCGCTCTGAACTCATGCACGTCTTCCTAGAATACAGATCAGCTCCGTTTCTGAAATCTGCTGGCTTCTTTCAGCCAATGCATGTACTGTACAGATCCTGTTGGGTCTCTTCTGCTCTTCTCTTTCAGTGTAATTACTGCCCGCTCAAACTCTCACGTCAGCTTCAGCGAGAGCGCCTATGCTTGAAGTGGAACCTGTTCGTTGAGTGGTGTTCTTCTAGCAGAGAAGACCCCCGAAGATGCCCGATCGGAGTTGTGCTGTTCTCTTTGCAGCAAAGGAGTTGGAGCGAAGGCTGTCTCCCTCCACCCTTAAAGTTTATGTTGTTGCAATCGCTGCTAACCACGACCCCGTAGAAGGAGGTCGTGGGGGAAGCATGACCTGGTCGTCAGGTTCCTTAAGGGGGCGAGAAGGTTAAATCCTCCACGGCCCCCCTCTATTCCCTCGGGGGACCTGACTCTGGTGCTCACGGCACTACAGCAGGGTTTTTTTCTGTATTTTTGATCAAATAAATGCAGTCTTGTGAGCATAAGAGACTTCTTTCAAAAACAAAAACTTTTAACTATTACTGTATGTACAGTGTTGGGGAGTAACGTCTCGGTTACGTATGTAACTCTCGTTCCCTGAAGGAGGGAACGGAGACGTCACGTCCCGTCGCCACAGCTCCTGTACCACCTTCAGGGAACGAGGGTTACATACGTAACCGAGACGTTCACTACTGTATGCAAAAACTACATTTGTGCATTCATTTTATTACTATTATTATTATCTCATTTTGTGTACAAATGAAATGGCAGTCTAATCAGTGTTATTGTAGTATTATTTACATAATATTATATTATATTTAAGAATAAAATAGTTTTTCTTATTTTTTATATAAAAAAAAAATTCAACACTTTTGTCATTTTTACTATTTTTCATTGTCATTTTTACAGTTTTTTAAATAAAAATAGTAAAAATAACAAAAATACAGATACTTTAGAGAAATATATTTCAGTGTAAAATTATAGCTAAATAGCCCAATATTAGAGTAACATGACTTATCTCAAGGCCACATATGCAAATAAAAATAATATTCACTAGATGACTTTAAATATATATATAAATATAGGCTTGTTTCCATGCAATCATTTTCCTAATCGGTATGTTTGTCTTGTATTCCAATATCTAAACACCCTTAGATAGATACACTTACAATATATATATAAAATATTAAAATATGTTTTCATGAGTATAAGTTTATTTTTTATAGTTTCCCCCCTTGTTTAAAGCAGAAATAAAATGAAATGTAGTCAGACTTTTGGTTGAAACAAGAAAAAAATGCCAATGAAGCAAGAAAAATAAACTTCAAGAAAATAAACAAAATAAATCTTACTGTTTAGCATGAATTAAACGGTTTTATCTCAACCAGTTTTAATAAAGTTTACTACTGCAACTCAATTTTGAGTAAAAATAGCTTTTTAGCTGTCCAATCAGTGTTAGTTTAGTACTATTTATATAGTATTATAGCATTTATTAATATTTTGAATTTGCTTTTCATTTTATATTTTCAATTTTCAGTTTTCATTTAGTTTTATGTTTATTAGTTCTGACAAATGTGCATTAAAAATTACAAAATGTAATTGTTTTATTTTAGCTATTTTATTTTTTGTATTATATATGTACATGATGTATAGATAATGTTTTGTGTTTGTGTGTGTGTATGTGTATATATGTACATGATGTATAGATAATGTTTTGAGTTATTCTAAGAGCTGCTGATTGCTCCGTTCATTGCTTATTTTGTCCTTTGTTAATGCGTTGCATGCAGCTCACATCTGTTTACATGTCCTGCAGATTTCTCTTCGAGACTCCGGGGACAGTTTGAGTCGAGGGCATGACTCTTCTTGACAATTAAAAGTGAGTGTTGTTACAGCGAGACGTCTCCTCTGCCTGCCGAATCAAACTCTGTTTTTAAAAAAAGCATCAGCAGGAGTAAGAGGAAGGTTAGACTGATGCTAGCCGTGTTTTGATCGCTCTCCGAGACTGAAGGAGATCGCCTGCTGTGAATTAAACATGAGGCCACAGATGCTCCTCCTTGTGCTTTAAAGGTACTTTTGTAATTAAAAAAAGGCAGAAAGGGACTCTAGAACATGAGTGCGTCTGCGAACCCATAATCAAGTGGCGACTCAAGACAATCTCAAAATTGAGCAATAGTAAGATATTTGCCTGATGAAAATTATCTTTAAATATCTCAAAACCACAATGTTTAACAAAAATGTGACAAAAATTACATTAAGTCCCTATGAAATGTTTCATTTTTTCTATTTTTTTATTTTACCAAATTCTGTTTTCCATTTTAATAGTTTCATTAAATATTGATAATCAAAAGCATCTCTAATTTATTTACTAATTTATTATTATTTTATTTATTTGACTTTTTTCCAGAAATACGTTGTTGTGTATTGACATCTTCTGCTAAATAAATTCTGATAAATAATTTTCCTGCTAAATATTCCTTTAAAATAATGTTTTCATAATAATTTTATTCGACGTAGCAGGAGTACTAGCATTACATTAAGTAATATTTCTGTCACGGTTTCTTCAGGTTAAACCGAACTTTTATTTTGACGGGTTGCTGTGAAGACCTTTAGGTTTCTGTCCGGGCTGCTGTTCATGTACTCATATTTTAAGGTAGCAGAGGCTGAAAACACCGCGAGAGTCACGCGCACTTCAGTATGTGTGTAGTAAACGAAACTGCTCGTCTGCGCCATTCATTCACACAGAGACACACAGAACATGCAGGAGTCATATTTAAATTGTATTTTTGCAGCTTAATATTCACAGACACTAGACCATATCATGTTTTGATTTAAGTGTGCTGAACTACTTTTGATTTACATAGTTTTACTCAAAAGAAATGGAAAAAATGCTCATGAAGTGACTCTGAGATCAGTTTTAGAGATGTTGCTCATGTGTTCATGTACTCATATTTTAAGGTAGCAGAGGCTGAAAACACCGCGAGAGTCACGCGCACTTCAGTATGTGTGTAGTAAACGAAACTGCTCGTCTGCGCCATCCATTCACACAGAGACACACAGAACATGCAGGAGTCATATTTAAATGGTATTTTTGCAGCTTAATATTCACAGACACTAGACCATATCATGTTTTGATTTAAGTGTGCTGAACTACTTTTGATTTATTCATCCAAAAATTGGCCAATTCAGTGGCATTCCGTGTTATACAGTAAATTCAGTTTTTATGACTGGATTCCACGATTCCATCCACATTTTCCGCATCGCGGAAATCATAGGGCTCTAGAAATTAGTACCAGAGTTTGTTGCACACGCCAAACTCAGTGTTAGAAATCATTGTATTTCCCTGCATTATGTGCATGAGGGACCACATGTGAAGAAATGAAAGCTTCACACCTGCTGTATTGCATCTATGTCCCACGGGGTGTTTAAGATGTTAATTTTCATTGTTATGAATAATTTATTGAATGTACGCTTGTATGCATTTAGCATCTGCATATATTTATGTTTTTTGAGACTCAAGGCCACCTGTGACTCTCTTACATTGACCTCCAAAATCTTCTGGTATCTGTTTTTTTTTTTCAAACAAAAAAAAATATGTCTTTAAGGGTGTGTTCACACTTGTAGTTCGGTTCGTTTGGTTAATTTGGTCCGGACCAAGAAGGAAAATGATACATTTGGTCTTGGTCCGCTTAGCGTTCACGTAGAGTTCGTTTTAATCGAACCAAACATAACAAGTGTGAACACACCCTTGGAGTGGAAAGTTGAGACGTCTCCTCTGCCTGCCGAATCAAACTCTGTTTTTAAAAAAAGCATCAGCAGGAGTAAGAGGAAGGTTAGACTGATGCTAGCCGTGTTTTGATCGCTCTCCGAGACTGAAGGAGATCGCCTGCTGTGAATTAAACATGAGGCCACAGATGCTCCTCCTTGTGCTTTAAAGGTACTTTTGTAATTAAAAAAAGGCAGAAAGGGACTCTAGAACATGAGTGCGTCTGCGAACCCATAATCAAGTGGCGACTCAAGACAATCTCAAAATTGAGCAATAGTAAGATATTTGCCTGATGAAAATTATCTTTAAATATCTCAAAACCACAATGTTTAACAAAAATGTGACAAAAATTACATTAAGTCCCTATGAAATGTTTCATTTTTTCTATTTTTTTATTTTACCAAATTCTGTTTTCCATTTTAATAGTTTCATTAAATATTGATAATCAAAAGCATCTCTAATTTATTTACTAATTTATTATTATTTTATTTATTTGACTTTTTTCCAGAAATACGTTGTTGTGTATTGACATCTTCTGCTAAATAAATTCTGATAAATAATTTTCCTGCTAAATATTCCTTTAAAATAATGTTTTCATAATAATTTTATTCGACGTAGCAGGAGTACTAGCATTACATTAAGTAATATTTCTGTCACGGTTTCTTCAGGTTAAACCGAACTTTTATTTTGACGGGTTGCTGTGAAGACCTTTAGGTTTCTGTTTGTATATGATATGACCATAGTTTTACTCAAAAGAAATGGAAAAAATGCTCATGAAGTGACTCTGAGATCAGTTTTAGAGATGTTGCTCATGTGTTCATGTACTCATATTTTAAGGTAGCAGAGGCTGAAAACACCGCGAGAGTCACGCGCACTTCAGTATGTGTGTAGTAAACGAAACTGCTCGTCTGCGCCATCCATTCACACAGAGACACACAGAACATGCAGGAGTCATATTTAAATGGTATTTTTGCAGCTTAATATTCACAGACACTAGACCATATCATGTTTTGATTTAAGTGTGCTGAACTACTTTTGATTTATTCATCCAAAAATTGGCCAATTCAGTGGCATTCCGTGTTATACAGTAAATTCAGTTTTTATGACTGGATTCCACGATTCCATCCACATTTTCCGCATCGCGGAAATC
Source organism: Sinocyclocheilus grahami (assembly GCF_001515645.1). NCBI lineage: Eukaryota > Metazoa > Chordata > Actinopteri > Cypriniformes > Cyprinidae > Sinocyclocheilus > Sinocyclocheilus grahami. The sequence goes on from NW_015505674.1 coordinate 63,002, forward strand.
ATAGGGCTCTAGAAATTAGTACCAGAGTTTGTTGCACACGCCAAACTCAGTGTTAGAAATCATTGTATTTCCCTGCATTATGTGCATGAGGGACCACATGTGAAGAAATGAAAGCTTCACACCTGCTGTATTGCATATATGTCCCACGGGGTGTTTAAGATGTTAATTTTCATTGTTATGAATAATTTATTGAATGTACGCTTGTATGCATTTTGCATCTGCATATATTTATGTTTTTTGAGACTCAAGGCCACCTGCGACTCTCTTACATTGACCTCCAAAAGCTTCTGGTATCTGTTTTTTTTTTCAAACAAAAAAAAATATGTCTTTAAGGGTGTTCACACTTGTAGTTCGGTTCGTTTGGTTAATTTGGTCCGGACCAAGAAGGAAAATGATACATTTGGTCTTGGTCCGCTTAGCGTTCACGTAGAGTTCGTTTTAATCGAACCAAACATAACAAGTGTGAACACACCCTTGGAGTGGAAAGTTGAGAAAATGGGGCGTCTTTCTAATTTTCGACTTTCTCACACAAAGAGACTTTATTAGTGACTACCACCAACCCCTAGTGACCACCCACAACCCCTAGCAACCACATAGCAACCCCCAGTGACCACACAACCAAATAGCCTGACCACCCACCAATCTTATCAACCAAATAGCAACACCCTAGTGACCACCCACCAATCTTAGCAACCACATATCAACACCCTAGTGACCACCCACAACCCCTAGCAACAACATAGCAACACCCTAGAGAACAACAAAACCACATAGCAACACCCTAGTGACCACCACCAACCCCTAGTGACCACCCACCAACCTTACAACCACATAGCAATATCCTAGTGACATCCAAACCACATAGCAACACCCTAGTGACCACCCACAACCCCTAGCAACACCCTAGAGAACAACAAAACCGCATAGCAACACCCTAGTGACCACACACAATCCCTATCAACCACATAGCAGCTCCCTAGTGACCACCCACAACTCCTAGCGACCACATCACAACACCATAGTGACCAACAAAACTACATAGCAACACCCTAGTGACCACCCAAACCACATAGCAACACCCTAGTAACCACCTAACAACGCCCCAGCAACTACCCGCATCCCTTAGCAACCACACTGGAATGCCCTGCTAACCACCCACCCTAGCATTACCTCGCCAGTATTAGCATGATCAGGCTCCGCTGGCGTTTTCTTCAGGAGAGTGTAGTTTTTGTCTACTGTGATGAACTGGAGTCATGCTGTGTTGCTGCATGAATCTCCACTCAGCCCTCGTCTGTTTCTTTGTGTTCTTTGACAGCCGGAGGTTTTCTGTGTTTCAGCAAACTCTGGCTCTGCTGTGTGTGTGTGTTAGTCTCCAGCTTTACTGTAACAGGGTTATTTGTCCTGCTCCTGCCGGACTCGTCCAGGGTTGCCGTTAACCTTGATGCCGATGTGAAGTGCAGCGGGCTCCCCGGGGCCTCAGGGAGGTTCTGGTGATTCCTCTTTGTCCTTGTGTTATTCACTCAGGCTGTCTCAAGTGTTTTACAGTGCAGGGTCATGTAGAAAAGAGGCAGTCCATGTTTATTATGAGCTTCTGTCCACTGTTTGTTTTTTACATTTTTAATAAATAATATTTCCTCACGTCTTCTGTGAAGCTCGATAGATGTAAGAGGTTTCAAGAACAATAATTCCCTGCAGTTACTGCTGAAGCCTTATGGAAAGATTTTAGTTATAATGAATTGAATTATATGTATGTAACACATGTATGTGTGTATATATATATATATATATATGTGTGTGTGTGTGTGAGAGCCTGGACCACAAAACCAGTCATAAGGTTTTTTTTTTATACATAATCTGAAAGCTGAATAAATATAAAATGTTGAGAAAATCATCTTTAAAGTTGTTCAAATGAAGTTCTTAGCAATGCATATTACTAATCAAAAATTAAGTTTTGATATATTTATGGTAGGAAATTCACAAAATATCTTCATGGAACATGATCTTTACTTAATATCCTAAGGATTTTTGGCATAAAAGAAAAATATAAATCGAAAAATATCCATAATTTTAACCCATACAATGTATTGTTGGCTATTGCTACAAATATACCTGTGCTACTTATGACTGCTTTTGTGCTCCAGGGTCACACACACACACACACATATATATATATATATATATATGTATATGTACATGTATGTATGACCCTGGACCAACAATACATTGTATGGGTCAAAATGATCGATTTTTCTTTTATGCCAAAAAATATATATTAGAGCATATTAGAATGATTTCTAAAGGATCATGTGACACTGAAGACTGGAGTAATTATTCTGAAAATGTAGCTTTGATCATATAAATAACATTTTACAATATAGTCAAAACTAATATCCTAAGGATTTTTGGCATAAAAGAAAAATATAAATCGAAAAATATCCATAATTTTAACCCATACAATGTATTGTTGGCTATTGCTACAAATATACCTGTGCTACTTATGACTGCTTTTGTGCTCCAGGGTCACACACACACACACACATATATATATATATATGTATATGTACATGTATGTATGACCCTGGACCAACAATACATTGTATGTGTCAAAATGATAGATTTTTCTTTTATGCCAAAAAATATATATTAGAGCATATTAGAATGATTTCTAAAGGATCATGTGACACTGAAGACTGGAGTAATTATTCTGAAAATGTAGCTTTGATCATATAAATAACATTTTACAATATAGTCAAAACTCTTTAACTCTTAACTCTTTAAAAGAATAGAAAACTATTAGAAAACTATTTTAAACTATTTTTAGTCGTTTGTAATAGTTGCATACTGATTTCTGATTTATCTTTGTTCTATTTATATTCACATACTGAATTGTGATTCATTTGTGATTCTTTCTTTGTTGCATCTATTTAACTATATAGCCAACTTTAGAAAAGATAATCACAATTAGTTTATTCTCATATGCAAGAGTGTTATTTTAGTATTATTTATATATTATAGCACTTATTTATGTTTTTCGAATTAGCATTTGTTTTTATATTTTAAATCTTAATTTTAGTTGATAATTTTTGGTATATGCTCTTGTCATTTAAATTTAAATTTTTTGTAAACGTTTGTATATTTAGCTTCATTTGTACTGTATTTCAGTTTTAGTTTTATTCGTTTACTTAAACTTATTTTATTTCAGTTTGTTGCAAAGAAAAACTTTCTAATTGAATTTTTAAGTTTGCTTTTCATTTTATATTTATATTTTATTCGAGCTTTATTCCAGTTTATGAAAACACTTTTCAATACTTTTGTTTTTAGTTTTAGCTATTGCTACAAATATACCTGTGCTACTTATGACTGCTTTTGTGCTCCAGGGTCACACACACAGACACACATATATATATATATATGTATATGTACATGTATGTATGACCCTGGACCAACAATACATTGTATGTGTCAAAATGATAGATTTTTCTTTTATGCCAAAAAATATATATTAGAGCATATTAGAATGATTTCTAAAGGATCATGTGACACTGAAGACTGGAGTAATTATTCTGAAAATGTAGCTTTGATCATATAAATAACATTTTACAATATAGTCAAAACTCTTTAACTCTTAACTCTTTAAAAGAATAGAAAACTATTTTAAACTATTTTTAGTCGTTTGTAATAGTTGCATACTGATTTCTGATTTATCTTTGTTCTATTTATATTCACATACTGAATTGTGATTCATTCGTGATTCTTTCTTTGTTGCATCTATTTAACTATATAGCCAACTTTAGAAAAGATAATCACAATTTGTTTATTCTCATATGCAAGAGTGTTATTTTAGTATTATTTATATATTATAGCACTTATTTATGTTTTTCGAATTAGCATTTGTTTTTATATTTTAAATCTTAATTTTAGTTGATAATTTTTGGTATATGCTCTTGTCATTTAAATTTAAATTTTTTGTAAACGTTTGTATATTTAGCTTCATTTGTACTGTATTTCAGTTTTAGTTTTATTCGTTTACTTAAACTTATTTTATTTCAGTTTGTTGCAAAGAAAAACTTTCTAATTGAATTTTTAAGTTTGCTTTTCATTTTATATTTATATTTTATTCGAGCTTTATTCCAGTTTATGAAAACACTTTTCAATACTTTTGTTTTTAGTTTTAGTTAACACTAGAATGCAGATATGTGACCCTGGACCACAAAACCAGTCATAAGGGTCATTGTTTTGAAATTGAGATTTATGAATGAATGAATGAATAAGCTTTCCATTGATTTATGGTTTGTTAGGAAAGGACAATATTTGGCTGAGATACAACTATTTGAAAATCTGGAATCTGAGGGTGCAAAAAAATCTAAATATTGAGAAAATCATCTTTAAAGTTGTTCAAATGAAGTTCTTAGCAATGCATATTACTAACCAAAAATTAAGTTTTAATATATTTACGGTAGGAAATTTACAAAATATCTTCATGGAACATGATCTTTACTTCATATCCTAATGATTTTTGGCATAAAAGAAAAATCTATAATTGTGACCCATACAATGTATTGTTGGCTATTGCTACAAATATCCCCCAGCGACTTAACACTGCTTTTGTGCTCCAGGGTCATGCATTATTTACACAGAAATAAACCCTAAACTTGCCTGAGCGCTAAAAGGTTTGTTTTGCGCTGCGGTGTTGTAAATGTTTGTATGTGAACAGAGTGAGTGATTCTTCAGTGCGTGTTCAGGTCACAGTACTGAGATCAGCCTGTTAGCTCTGATCACACACCAGACGCCCGGAGAGACATGCTGCAATTCACACACACAACCAGTGAACATCAGCCCTGTGTGTGTGTGTGTGTGTGTGTGTGCACACCTACTTCCGACTTTTTCTTTTTGTTCCACATCAGTGAGTGGTTCAGTCTCTGTGGGCTGGATGACCCACTTACTGTCTCTCTCTGTCTTCCTCTAACCAAAATTTGGGACATGTATTATTTTTGTGGAAACTGTGATACATTTTATTTTTCAGGACACTTTGATGAATAGAAAGTTCAAAAGAACAGCATTTATTTGAAATAGGAATCATTTGCAACATTATAAATGTCGTTACTGTCACTTTTTATCAATTTAATGTGTGCTTGCTGAATAAAAACTTTCCATCCATCCATCCATCCGTATCAAAAAATCTTTCTTCTTATTATTTGTATTTAATGTTAGTTATTCTATAGAAATAATTTCTTCAAAATAATGTAGTAAATATAAATTCAATAGAATAATGACTTTGCATGATTTTAGTTGTTATATAGTATACAATCGAGAAGGTCAAGGCCTCTTTGGTAGGAAACAAAACTACCTACTATACAAGATAATAGTTTTTTAAACCAGTTTAGCCTTTATGTATAATGCATCATAAAAGTAGATATACTACATTGATTATGCCTTGTAATGCACCTATAATGCATTGTACAGTCTCATGAATAATTGTAACCACAGTTACTACATTATAACACTTTTCAATTCATTGTTACACTATGCATTTTAAATTCAGTTATAATTATTTTCAACAAGATATAATGTATTACAATGCACATTATGAATAATAATAATGCATTATACCCTTTAATAACCCTTTATAATGCATTATACATAAAGCCTTCAAGTAAAGTGTTAACATAAGTCTTAAAGCAAAACAAAGCATTTGTTTTCTGAATTTGTGCCTCTAATGAAAATATGAATGGGACACTAAAGTGCACTGCATTCACGAAATGTGTCTCGTTCTTGTCCTCTTTCCAGTGATCTGTAATCTGGATTCTCACTTTTCTTTCTCCAAATAACATGAAACATGTGCCTGTTTGTCTCTATTGCTGTTTTCCCCTACATTTCTTTCTTTGTCAGTGTCTCTTTCTCTCTCTCTCTCTCTCTCTCTCTCTCTCGCTCTCTCTCTCTCACACACACAGAAATAATTCAGAGTCTGTCTCTAATGGCTGCAGCAAGGCATGCTGGGAAACCATGGCCTAATACTGCTGTTAACCGCAGCCCAAATGCACTACTGAGTGAATGAAGTGTTCAGTAACAGAGATGACCGTGTCTGGAGTTTATGGAGGAAAATGAGTTTGATATGCATGTTATTTCTTTTCTAATGTGCTTTCTAGCTTTCTTTTTATCTGACGCAATCAAGCTCTTTTTTTCCACTTTGAGGAACTCTCGATATCTATTTTCTAGATATATATTTGAATTCAGCACACAGAGATGAGATTTCTAGTTTGTTGTGAAAGTTGTTGGAGTCTCCATTTCTTCCAGCTATTCATTGAAAGTGACTGTTTCTGAAGTTTCTGTGATTAATTACCCCTCATGTGATTTATTTTCTGCTTGTGACAAACTGTAGTTGAGGGCCTGATCTTCGCTGTGGGGAGGATTGTGGATCTGATGCTTCTTCTGATTACGCTGAGATTGATTTTGAGTCCAATGGTCTTCGGTTGGCAGCAGTCTGAGCGGCTAGATTTATTGCATAAAATCACAATGAATTATTAAATTATAGCCAATGGGGGAAATGTTGTTTCATATCTGTTCCTTTATACAAATGCATTCACAATCAAAGTCCAGCCTGGGTTTGAGTACTCTGCTCAGACTTTGTTTTCCATCTCTGTAATGAAGTGTAATGAAATGAATAAAAACAGTGAAATGCAAACTCAGAATATTATGCAAACTTGTGATAAATGTTGCAATGTCTTTGCTGCTGACCTTCAATGATCCAATTCAACTATACTAAGCTGCAAAAATGACTTTTTATTTATTTATTTTTATTGCTAAAGAGTGTTGAACTTTCTTCTCCTGTGTCCTGTTATAGCCACAATCTTTAGAACTTTTTTATATTAAAAACAAACAAGAAAGCCCTGCCTAGATTTAAACAGTAACGCAAAAGTAACGTAACGCATTACATAAAAAGTAACAAAGTAACATAATTAGTTACTTTTTTAGGGAGCAATGCGATATTGTAATGCATTACTTTTAAAAGTAACTTTCCCAACACTGATCATTTGAATAGCTTTATTTGAAGGTATAGTTCAGATATGAAGATTTACTCGCCCCTTGTGTCTTTCCAAACTTTATTTCTTATGTGGAAGAAAATCTGTCTAATCTTTGGCAACTTTGATGTCAAACCTGTTGCAGTGAGTCTTGTTGCAGCACGTTTGAACATGCTGATATAATATATGACTGTAATAATGAAAAAATATCATTTTTTTGCTTTGTTTTTCACAAAAAGATATTGTGTAGTTTCAGAAGAAACTGTTTTTGACTTTTTTTTGAAGACTTACATCTCCTGGTCTCTGTATACTTTATTGTATGTAAACAGCTGTATGAACATCTTTCTAAATTTCTCCTCTTATTTTCCATAGAATAAAGTAAGTCTTATCAGTTTGGAACAACATGAGTTGATTAAAGATAACATTTTTCATATAGTGGCTTTGTCTCTCTCAAATATGCCATTCTTGCATTTTTTTTTGTGTGCATGGCATTAAAAGACGAGATGTCCCATTTTGGTGTCCACATCAAATTAAATTTACAAAAGTGACTTTATATACACAGCAAGCATATTAAATGCAGGTAAAGTGTCTATTTTAGTGTTTCAAATAACTTTTGTGAAACTAAAATGTCAAAATATGGGTGAAATAATGTTTTTTTTTATTCAGCATAACAGATATATTTACGTAAAAATGAAACAAGATACTTATTCTGACCTGTACTCAAGTATTAAGTGATAATACTAAATTTTATAATATTGTAAATGATAAAAAAAAAAGCTTCTTGCTAAAAAATGGGTCAAACATAATGGTTTGAAGGACAGTTGCCAAGATTTGTAAAGAATTCAAATGAGAACTAATTAGCGTTTAAGTGCAGTACTGTGATCCTTAATGAAGTCTTTCAGTGTTATTAATGATTCTTGTACTAAATATGCCTGACAAGATATTGTTACTCTGAATGACATTTCAGTGGGTGTCTTCTAAATCATGCTAAAAATGTATGATAGTCATTATTTTTTGCTCAGACACAGATGCTTGAAAGCCTTGAAAATGAGTTCTGCATCATTTCAGATCTGATGTAATATCAGCATTGTATTCTTTTTAGACCAGTTACAATATTTGTTTTGTTGTCGGACACTCTGATAAATCAATTTAAAGGATAATCTGAACATTCACCTTGCGGTCGAACTCATATTAGCCTCTCCAGCAACAGCTGGTTAACAATAACAGTGACATTTACAAAAATCAATTCAATTAGCGATAGAAGCAGATCAGTTTAGCCTTCGGTTCACCCTCAGATCCGACACCTGCAGCCCAAAAGCTAGTTTAAAGCCCTGCTCGCGGTTTCTCATTACAGACTTCAGCTGAACTGAATGAGGTCGCAGCAGCCGTTCGTGAATTCTTCCTTAAATTGCAATGTAAATTCACACCGGGGGCTGAGTAACTATTATTTAATTTGGTTGTAGGCCAGTACTTAACTTGATAGGCCTTAGTTGCACCATTTGTGCTTAACGCAAGACACAAAAGAAGACAAACAACATTTATGTTCAGTGTAGGGACAAAAAAGGTATGAAAGCTGTCACTGAGACCGGACCTTGTTCAAATGGTACAAACATGTACCATTAAGATACTAATTTAGGGGTAAAAAAGGTACAAAGGTGTACCTTTTGAAAGGGTACAACCCCAGTGACAGCTTTTGAGAGTGCTGTTATTATTGTTAAATATAATACTTATTGTAATTAATGGGGTTATTGTTTAATATTTTAATGAATTAGATGTACATTTCAGGCATCTCCACTTTCATTAAAACGATCAGTGAAATCATTAAACTGGCATTCATAGTGTTGCTATTATGAGATTTCTTCATTTAAAAAATGGACAATTAATTATGTAAATATACAAATGTCTGTTTATAAGTCACCTTTCAGATGAATCTCCTTTACTGGGATTCTGCTTTCATTGGTTATTCAATTATTCAAATAAATGCTCAAAATAAAATTTGACGTAGAATAGTTGATTTAGTATTTTACATTATTGTTCTTAAGGGGGGGGCATCTTACCACATCTTCCTCTGTTTCTGAATGTAATAATTTAAGGCTCTTTTACACCTAAAATGATAACTATATTAGCATCCATGCCAAAGGATAACATCGATTCTGTTTGTTTGTTTGTTTATTTATTGTTGTCTGCTGCTTTAAATGCTGTAGAAAGGAGGATGGATTCTGATTGGCTGTCCATGTTTTTATTTTTCATGAGCTGGAAAAATATTGTTTTGAAAGTGGTTCCAATTATATTGACTGTCTGTGTTATTGTTATAGCTGTGGAGTGGTCTATCCTTTTAAATTAATAATGAATTTTAAACTATGTCGTCCTCACTATAATTTTTCTCTTAACACTGTGACTCGTTTTCTGAAAAATATGGTGTGTTTAAAAACTTTTGTTTTTGGGATTACCTTAAAATCAGTTTAGTTCCACAATTATTTAATGTTATATACATTTTCAATAGTGCAAAGGTTTAGTGCATAGATATTTAGTAGTGCATAATATTTATATAATATTTAGTATCTGAAAAATATGGTGTGTTTAAAAACTTTTGTTTTTGGGATTACCTTAAAATCAGTTTAGTTCCACAATTATTTAATGTTATATACATTTTCAATAGTGCAAAGGTTTAGTGCATAGATATTTAGTAGTACATAATATTTATATAATATTTAGTAGTGCACAATTATATAATATTTAGTAGTGAATACGTTTAATGCATAGATATTTAGTAGTGCATAATATTTATATAATATTTAGTAGTGCATAAGTTTATTGCATAGATATTTAGTAGTGCATAATATTTATATAATATTTAGTAGTGCATAATTATATAATATTTAGTAGTGCACAAGTTTAATGCAAAGATATTTAGTAGTGCATATTTTTATATTTACTAGTGCACAAGTTTAATGCATAGATATTTAGTAGTGCATAATATTTATATAGTATTTAGTAGTGCATAAGTTTTAATGCACCACAGACTGAGTTGTAAAGCACAGCTGTTGCAGCCAGCCTCAACTCTTTTACTAGTTCCCAAGGTTAAAGAGTCGAGTGTGTGTTTGTGGTGTATGTGAATTCTGTCACACTGCGGTGAAGTGCACTAGAGAAGTATAATTAGGCAGGTTCCTACAGAGGCATAAATTTCCTCTCAGCGAGTCACAATATTATGAGCATCTCCCTCCAGGCCGGCACAGTGTGTTCTGATAGTTGCTTCCCTAATAAGTTTTTTTTGTCAAAATGAATGGCCAAATACTGGTGCCTTTCTCTCCCGCTCCTGAGAACATTGTGTGTCTCTCTGGCTCTCGTTTCACTTCCCCATCATTATTAGAATGACTGTTGGGAACCGAGTGGCCGATGTTGAAATTCTGGTCAATATTCATTTTTTGCTAGTGCATTCCTGTCAAACAAACAGACTTAAACAAGAATGATTGCATCCCAGGTATCATTCATTTACATTTATGCATTTGCCAGATGCTTATATTTTTGCTTTATATTTATTCAAAGTGATTTACATTGCATTCAAGCTCTACATTTTTATCAGTTCATACACCTACAGTTCCAGTCAAAAGTTTGGATGCACCTTTTTAAAATGTGGAAAATATGCATAATAAAAAGTCATGAAATAGTGCAAATGTAACTATAGTTAAAGTGACTTAAATATATATATATACTGTATATATATACATATACAGTGGGTAAAATAAGTATTGAACACATCACCATTTGTCTGAGTAAATATATTTTTAAAGGTGCTCAATAAAAGGGTTTAAGCTGACAATATATGTTAATATATATAGGCTATATACTGTATATCTACAAGAATCTCCAAGAAAATTACATCATCACTTGGAAGTGTGTCAAGGTGTATTTTTGCATTAATGACTGTTTGTTTTTTCTTAGATATTTGACTACAAAACGCATTCAAGCCTTTCGATCACAAGAAACACATTCAGTGGGTGTGTCAAACGTCTGACTGAAGAAGACCTTCCCTCTCTCTTCACACCTCTCTTCTCTATCGCTCGTGAAGACGTGTGATTATTCTGTGTTTGTGTGCGCTGCTCTCCAGATCTACAGCTGATGGATTGTGGGTAATGGCTCCTGATGATGATGAATGCTTTCTGAGATCTTGATGTATTCTTTACAAAGCCCCGCCTCACTTGCTTCTCCTAGAGAGCACTGCGATTGGAGACTTTTTCATTTTCTCCAGGAAAGATTTCAACAGTGTTTTTCTGGTATCAATGAAATAGTATAATTTTTTTTATTAATAATGTTTTTTAATAGTTTTTTATATTTTTCAGTTAAAATTTTGGTTGCAATTTTAGTAATTTTGTTGCGTGTTTTTGTCATTTTTATTAGTTTATAAATGATTTTTTTAAAGTTTTTTTTTATAACATCAAGAATAGCAATGAGTAATGTTTCCTTGGCAACTAGCTGAAATAAAATAAGTTTATTTTTTATGTATTTTATTTATTTCACTTTATTTTATTTTCAGTAACAGCTAATTTTCTTTTATTAAGTCAGCAATAGTCACGCATTTCTCATCAAATTCTCAGAGTTATGGCCACATTAATATCCACATTAATTTTATATCCACATTTGCATCTTTTACTTGCATTTTGATTGCATTTAATGATTTTTCAGAGAGACATTTGAGATGTTAACATGTAACTTAAAAGTCTACAGAGCATCTTCGTTCTGAGCAATAAAATCTCCCTCCTGGAAGTATGATGTATTTTCTATTATAGTTTTGATTAATATGAATTCGCTTTTTATATTTTCAGTTTTTATTTTAATTTTGGTTTATTTATTTATTTGTGATTATGATATGTGCTTTGTCATTTTTTTATTATTATTATTTTTTTTTAATATTCCTATTTAGAATTTTTTTTTTTTATTTCAGTACATTTTTTATTTCTAGTTTTATTGCTTTTACTTTGACTTATTTCAGTTAGTTGCCAAAGCAACATTTCCAAATTTCACTTAATATTTCATCTAATATTGATCATTTATTTCAGCTTTATTTCAATTAGCAAAACCGTTTTTAATACTTTTAGTTTAGGTGAACAACAATAGCCTGCTTGAAAAGCAGAGCAGCAAAAATCTCAGTTCGCTCTGAAACTTCAAACGAGTCTGTAATGAGATCATTAAACAAAGTGCTTACGGCGGCGGCGTTTATTAAATATTGAAGCAACGTCGTTTAACTGACCTGTTTGCTGATGAACGCATCACCTTGAAAATGTGTCATCTCATTATTTCCATGAAAAAGACATTTGACTGAAATGCGTGACGGGACGCAGAATAGACTTCCATGAATGGAGAAGTGTTTACCTGGAGGAAACTGTTATTGCGCGAAGGTTTCTCTTTCACATCAGAGGAGACTTAATGAAGTACTCAGATGTGAGTCAATCAAGAATTAACAAACAACTTCATCCAAATGAGTCATAGTTGTCATACAGTATAGAGCTGTAACATTAATGTGAACAGCAGATCATTTGATGATAAATGTTTGAGTTCATATTGAGATTCACTCGACACAATTAATCTAATGTCAGCCAGATGTGTTGGATAAATTAAGCGTTAGCGTTACTTCTGGCAGGTCACGTGAGTCAAGCTTGCGTCAGCTGATTCTCAGCTGATCACATCTACCTATAGGAATACGACACCTATCGCGGCATTCCTATATAAGCTCTATTCAGTATTATTCAGCAGCTTTTCAGCTTGCTCCGGAGCAAATTACCCTCCTCCATCCCCAGCTCCACCTTTCGCCACAGTCAGGACTTGGCTTTCTGATATTCCTTGCTAATCAGACTCCTTTATCTTGAATAAAGTGTTACACTTAAATATCATTAAGTACATTAATGATATCTGCCTTGTTCTGTTCTGTTAACCCTGGGGGGGGTTATTATTGCTGCTCTCCCTGCTCATTCATGACAGGCTGCATGGATGGGCAGGGAGGTTTTTGTCCAGAACAGAACCATACCACCAAACCAAACTTTATGCTAAGTATCTATCATTTTGACGATAGTGGTCCTGACAGAACTGATAGACGCTCACAGTTTTAACAGCAACCATGTGTTTGTGTTTGTGGTCTGGATTCTGAATGTGTGCAGAGATTTACATTACTCACCAAGGCTGCATTTATTTGATCACAAATACAGTAACAACTTTTGTGAAATATTATTACAGAGTATGTTGAGTATAGTTTAAAATATTATTTATTCCTGTGATGGACAGGAATAGCTAAAATAACAGAAAAGAAACTTAAAAAGAGTAACAATCTGCATTTAGATTTTATTCAAAATGCCTTCTATGTGAACATGCATGATCTTATGTCAATTATGTTTAACCAGATAATGTGTAAATAAATTTTTTATGAGTTAAAATTTATAAAAACATTTTCAGCAAAACTGTCTCTTCTGCTCACTATAGCTGCATTTATTTGATCAAAAATACAGTAGAAATTGTGAAATATTATTACAATTTAAAATAGCTGTGTTCTATGTGAATATATGTTAAAATATAATTTATTTCTGTGATGCGCAGCTGTATTTTCAGCATCATTACTCCAGTCTTCAGTGTCACATGATCTTCAGAAATCAGTATAATATGCTGCTCGAGAAACATTTCTGATTATTATCAATGTTGAAAACAGCTGTGCTGCTTCATATTTTTGTGGAAACCGTGATACATTTTATTTTTCAAGATTCTTCGATGAACAGAAAGTTCGAAAGAACAGCATTTATTTGAAATAGAAATCGTTTGTAACATCATAAATGTCTTTACTGTTACTTTTGATGAGTTTGAAATTGAGGGAAAAATAGCATGAGCTTGTATAAGTGTGGTCTGGTAATACTGTTGTTCTCTCTCGCTTCTCTTACACACACATTGTTTCTCTCTTTCTTTGTTTCTCAGAGTTTGTGTGCTGTTCAATAACTCTCTTTAACAGCAGGGCTGAAGCTCTGGCTCTGCTCCCTGGAGAAACGGCCGGCTGTACTGCGGACCTATGATATTCCTCAGACATGCTTACTGAGCAGGTTTTCCGCCGCTCTTCTCCTCTTCTCTCTCTTTCTTATCAAAAAATTGGATTCCCTTTCCTCTCTCTGTCTTTTCTTCTCTAAAACACGCTGCTGACATTCCCTGTGTGCCATACAACAGCTAAACTCTTATTCTTCAAGAAACTTTTTCTTATATAATGTGAAGAATTATGCTTGTGTTCCAGTCACTTTCTGTTAATCAAAGAATCTTCAAAAAATTCATATTGATCACGGTTTTCACAAAAATATTGGGCAGCACAACTGTTGAAACAAAATGTTTCTTGAGCAGCACATCAGAATGATTTCTGAAGGATCATGTGACACTGAAGACTTCAGAAAAATTCAGCTTTGATGACAGGAATAAAATAAATTTCAACATATATTCGCATAGAAAACAGCGATTTTAAACTGTAATAATATTTCACATTTTTACTACATCTTCTGATCAAATAAATGCAGCCTTGGTCACCAGAACAGAAGAAAAACTTGGAATAACATGAGTACATGATGACAGACCTGATGTGATTTCATGCAGTGTCACGTGTTCTCGAACCCGCTGCGTCTCCTGCTCGTCTGTGAAGTGTTTTAAAGAGAGCGTCTTAAGTGCTTTATGTTAAATTAGTATGTAGTGAGTCGTTGACCACCTGCCACGTCTCTTTATTGGTAAACAGCAATCAGTGTCTTAACGTGCGTCGAGAGAGCAACACTCGAGGCCTGATGCAGCTCGTGCATTAACGCTAACGTTAATGAGGGGAAACGGAGCTAAAGCATCGCACAAACATTTAACTACAGTCATTCAGAGAAACGATCTCGATGGCTGCCGATACAGGACCAGAGATGGAGAAGAGTTGTCTGTTCAAAAAAAAAATGCTGCGTGAATTAGGATGTGCTGAGTGGTTGCATAACAATGCATTTGCAAAGGTGTTTTGAATGGTTACTAGGGGGTTCTAAGTAGTTGCTAGGTGGTCTCTTTCTGCATAAAAATGCTACATGATATAGGATGTTCTGAGTGGTTGCTAGGGCATAGCTATGCAGTTGAAAAGGTCTTCTAGGTGGTTACTAGGGCTTGCTAGGGAGTTCTAATGGTTGCTAGATCTTTTCTTGCAAAAATGCTACATGATATAGGATGTTCTGAGTGGTTGCTAGGGCATAACTTTGCAGTTGCTAAGGTGTTTTGGATGGTTACTAGGGTGTTGCTAGGGGTCTGTAAGTGGTTGCTAGGTGGTTTCTCCTTGCAAATAATTCTGCATGATATAGAATGTTTTGAGTGGTTGCTAGGGCATAGCTATGCAGTTGTGTTAAGGTCTTCTGGATGGTTACTAGGGCGTTGCTATGGGGTTCTAATGGTTGCTAGGTTGTTTCTTGCTAAAATTCTGCATGATATAGGATGTTCTGAGTAGTTGCTAGGACATAACTATGCAGTTGTTAAGGTCTTCTGGATGGTTACTAGGGTGTTGTTAGGGGGTTCTAATGTTTGCTAGGTGGTTTTTTGCAAAAATTCTGCATGATATAGGATGTTCTGAGTAGTTGCTAGGACATAACTATGCAGTTGTTAAGGTCTTCTGGATGGTTACTAGGGTGTTGCTAGGGGTTCTAATGTTTGCTACGTGGTTTCTTGCAAAAATTCTGCATGATATAGGATGTTCTGAGTAATTGCTAGGACATAACTATGCAGTTGTTTAGGTCTTCTGGATGGTTACTAGGGTGTTGCTAGGGGGTTATAATGGTTGCTAGGTGGTTTCTTGCAAAAGTGCTACATGATATAGGATGTTCTGAGTGGTTGCTAGGACATAAGTATGCAGTTGCTAAGGTGTTTTGGATGGTTACTAGGGTGTTGCTAGGGGTTTGTATTAAGTGGTTGCTTGGTGGTTTCTTCCTGCAAAAAAAAATGCTGCATGAATTAGGATGTTCTGAATGGCTGCTAGGGCATAACTATGCAGTTGCCAAGGTGTTCTGGGTGGTTACTAGAATGTTTCTAGGGGTTTGTAAGTGGTTGCTATGTGGTGTCTCCTTGCAAAGAATGCTGCATGATATAGAATGTTTTGAGTGGTTGCTAGGGCATAACTATGCAGTTGTTCAGGTCTTCTGGATGGTTACTAGGGTGTTGCTAGGGGTTTGTAAGTGAAGTGAAGTAAAGTGACGTGTGGCCAAGTATGGTGACCCATACTCAGAATTTGTGCTCTGCATTTAACCCATCCAAGTGCACACACAACGTGAACACACACCCGAAGCAGTTAGTGGCTGCTAGGTGGTTTCTCCTCGCAAAGAATGCTGCATGATATAGGATGTTCTGATGGTTGCTAGGGCATAACTATGCAGTTGCTAAGGTGTTCCAAATGGTTACTAGGGTGTTGCTAGTGAGTTTTAAGTAGTTACCAGGTGTTTTCTTCCTGTCTGTCATCAAAAGAGTCACTTTAATGTGTGTCTGTGAATTTTTTTTCATGTGTTTTATTATGCAGCGGGTGGCAATTGTAAGTCTGATCACTTAGTAAAGTAACAAAGTGATTTGAGGAATAATTTTCATACTCAGTGTTTGTGGTTTATGCAAATCATTAACACTAAGTATAAGCAACCAGCTAATTTAAAGGGCAACATTTCTCTTCACCAATAGTTTTGAGAGTGATGGAGAATTATTGAACACAGATGAGATGGTGAGATCTAATGGGCTGATTATCAGACGGCTGACGTGTTTCTCAGAAGCATCAATTAACAGAGCTGTCGGCTCACCACAGACAGACAGAGGTGCTCGTTTCTGTGAAACTGTCCAGCACACACTCCAGAGGTTCATGGCCTTTATCAAATGAAGAAAAGAAGAGTGAGACTCCCATTAATTCAGGTCATTGTGACTCTCTTTGAATTGTATGTGGAGAGAAGTTTGGGGTTGAGTTTGTAATGCTTTTGAAAGAAATCTCTTCTGCTCACCAAGGTTGAATTGATCAAAAATATAGTAAAATTGTGAAATATTATTACAATTTAAAATAACTGTTTTCTATGTGAATATACTGTAAATTGTCATTTATTCCTGTGATGCAAAACAGAATTTTCAGCATCATTACTCCAGTCTTCAGTGTGTGGAAGCTTGTTTCTGCCACTGAATAAAAAATAAACTATCTCACAATTCTAGATAAACTTCTAAAATTCTAGGGATAAACTCACAACTGTAAGAAAATAGTATTTGTTTCAGAACTGGAATCGCAATTATGAGTTTTTATCTCGCTATTCTGAGAAAAGACGTCAGAATTGCTTATAGCTTACAGTATATCTTACAATTCGAACTTTATAACTCACAAAGTCACAATTGTGTTTAAATCTTGAAATTCAGAAAAAAAGTCAGAATTGTGAAATTAAAAGTCATGATTACCTTATTCAGTGGCATAAACGGGCTTTCATATCAGTGTCACATGATCCTTCAGAAACGTTCAAAAGTGCAGCATTTATTTGAAATAGAAATCTATTGTCATTATAAACATTATCATTATTATCATTTATTATTTTTTATTATTATTATTATCAAATTAGTGCATCCTTCCTAAACAAAATTCATTTCTTTCAAAAGAAAAAAAATATAAAAAATGATTATGCATTACTGTGAACATTTGTTGTTTTTGCTTTCAGGGACGAGTCGGTGATTTTCTCTATGTAATGTCACAGATGGAGCTTAACGTTATTTAAATTGCATTATTCGTCTGTCTGAGCTGTGACACAAAGGGTAGCGAGCTGTTATGTTCTAATCCAGCCCGTACCGATACAATTCCCCCTCTTTCTCCTGTCAGTTCTCCACCGTCCCGTCTAATAAAGGTGAAAACTTAAGCTCTAAAGGCATCTAAAAGGTGTTTATCAGTTTCCCAGCAGGGTTAAATATTCCTCAGTCTTTAGATTCTCCTTGTGTCGCGCTGTTTAGCAGCATCTCCTGAGGAACCTTCTCATGACTGACTACAATGAAAACAGTGTGTGATCAAAGACAGCTCTCTCTAACACACACACACACACACACACACACACACACACACACACTGTGTGCTCCCATTGGAAACAGATTGATGTTTCAGACTGTTGGAGGTGTTATTGCTTTGAGAGTGGTTGTAGCAGAGCCGCACAAACACACACTCACAGTCGCTCGTACAGCAGCACACGCGTCATTCATGATTTTATAGCCTTCACTCATGAGTGATTCAATCAATAAAGAGCTTTAACAGACTATTTATTTCACTGTGTGTGTGTGTGTGTGTATAATGAAATGGTTACTACAGTGTAAACATGGTTTATGAGGACACTTACTGTGTCCCTGCAAAACAAAAGGCTTAAAAATATATACAAAATGGTGTTTTATGAAATTAAAAAATTGCCAGTAGTTTTCTGTGAGGGGTAGGTTTAGGGGTAGGGTTGGTGTAGGGCGATAGAAAATAAAGTTTGTACAGTATAAAAACCATTACGCCTGTGTAGAGTCCCCGTAAACCACAAATGCAAGTGTGTGTGTGTGTGTGTGTGTGTGTGTGTGTACGTGTGTTTTTTTAGTAAAATGCTATAATTAGAAAAAAAAAAAAAATTTATAATAAAATTTTATTATTTGTATTATTATATCAATAACATAACAGCCATCCATTATATATATAATACATTTTCAGCCATCCATTAATAATATACTACTACTACATTTATTATTATTATTATATTAGAAAAAAAATCTAAGTTATTTGCATAGAAAGTCATACTGTAATTCCCATACTACTACTTCTAAAAATAATTATAATTTTATTATTTGTTTTTTATTTTTATTTATTTTTATATATTTTATTATGCAATTTTTTTTTCATTGGAACAACTATTCTTTTGAATTGGCATCATATTTAGGCCACAGGTTAGTGACTGGAGATCTAGTTCATGTTAAATAGCTGTTTATTCACAGTGGTAGAGTATTAAGTCTCCTGCTTGCCAGTCCTGAGCTTTAACCTCTACACCACGGCACATCCGTCAGCGCACTCGTTTTCTGGGTGACCTTTAAAAAGTCATGAGAGGTTTGTGATGATCAGCTGTCATTACTGGGATGGTAATATCTTTCCCTGTGTCATAATGAATTTAAAATGTCTCATCATCATCATTGAAACACAGTAAAACAAACCCATTATGTCCCTGGCTGTTGTTAGATGCAGAGGAGGGGCATCATACTGGTTCCTCTCACAGCGATGATGATGATGATGATGATTTGGGCGGCTATATTTAGATTGTCTCTGTTCAAACTCCCCACAGGCTGCTTTTATTATGAAGAATCCAAATACAGAATTAGAGCTTCAGGTGGAGTCCTGAAACTCTACAGACTGCCATGTGCTTCAAGACAGTGTCTGTGTTTCCATCTGAAGCTCTTCGTTTCACACACACACACGCAATACACACACACACACACACACACACACACACACACACACACACACACAAAAGACTGTTAAAAATAAGAATAATGCATTGCAGAAGTTTATACCGAAATGAATGCAACTTTCTATACAACATGACTAAAGACACACCTTCCCGAAAATGTGCTGTTTACTACTCCTGTAGTGTATGAATGCAAATATACTTTATTATTGAACATTGATGGATGAACACATTTTGTGGGAAAGTTTTTGTTTAATGATCTTGTAAATGCATGAAATGAAACATTTTGAACAAAAGGCAATGTGGTTTGCATATTATCTACAAGTTAATACAAGTTCAAAACAATCACTTCAGCAACATTTGTACTATTAATTTCTTTACAAAATAATTTATTTTTGTTTAATAAATACGATGTCATTAAAATATGGCCGTATCAATAAATAAATGAGTAAAGGTAACAATAATTTTTTAATAATGGCTATACAATAGTAACAATAAATATGACATTATGCATTTACATATGATGAATCATATCATATCATATTTTTCATGATTCATATCATATTGTTGTGCCTTTAGTCCAACAGCAAGGGCACTTTATAGCACAAATACACTTTTATGTATTCTGTAGTTTTTCTTTTACATATTCTTTAGTTAGAATTAGTTCGTATCAATAAATAAATGAGTAAAGGTAACAATAATGTTTTAATAATGGCTATACAATAGTAACAATAAATATGACATTATGCATTTACATATGATGAATCATATCATATCATATTTTTCATGATTCATATCATATTGTTGTGCCTTTAGTCCAACAGCAAGGGCACTTTTTAGCACAAATACACTTTTATGTATTCTGTAGTTTTTCTTTTACATATTCTTTAGTTAGAATTAGTGCTGTCAAACGATTATTCGCATCCAAAATAAAAGTTGTTTACATACTATATGTATGTGTACTATGTTTATTTATCGTGTATATATAAATACACACACATACAGTACATATATTTGAAAATATTTACATGTATATACATTTATATATTTATATTATTATATTATATATAAATATATTAAATATATAAACAGCATATTTTTATTTAAATATATACATGCACGTGTTTGTATTTATATATGCATAATAAATATACACAGTACACACTCATATATTATGTAAACAACTTTTATTTTGGATGCGATTAATCGTGATTAATGGTTTGACAGCACTAGTTAGAATACAGGTTTGAAAAGAGTAAATAATAATTTAAAAAAATGTTTTAATTCAGTTTTTGTATATCTTAATTTAACTTGTTTTTGTACTTTTAATTTAAGAATAATTCCGTTGTGCATTCAAAGTTTATGAATTTGTGAATATGCTCATCTGTAATCAAGCCAATAATTAAAGCGGCATGCTTTGCATACTTGCAATAACAAATTAAATTAGATTTGCATTTAAAAAATAAAACCACAAAGACATTTGGGGATGCTTGGGACTTTTTAAATCAGAGCATTTCAACAATATATTCATGCTGAAACTACAGAATATAGCTTGTTTCCTGTCTTTATATGAATGCATTTTAGCTATGAAAGCTAAAAAAAGATGGATTTATTTGCATGTTCATTACATATAACGTTAAAAACAAGTTGTATTTCTACCTTCTGGAAATGTTCCTTCTCAAGAGAGACTTTTCATTATTTTTACTGAAAAACAACACTAATATGCTGTTTATGAAGAGGATTTTGTTCAGAGCTGATGCTGTGTAGTTCAGTATATGAGTGTGTTTGTTTGTGTATTTGGAAAGCAATTATGAATTAGTTAGCCCTCTCTGGTTCAGATTAAATGTTTGCAGGTTGTGTTTCACTCAATGGCAGGAAACACGCTGTCGAGCCAGATTGGCTTATCGAGTCGAGCCAGCTTGTTTTCAGTGTTTGAGTGGCTCTTGTTCTCTGGTGCTTCAGCTTCAGGCAGCTGAGAAACTGCTGCGGTCTGATTAGAGCACAGATACAGATGTATTTATTTGACATTTATGTGTTGTTGCATAGCATTTCTTTGTATTTTTCAAGAAAGCATAAGCACAGCTAAATTCTTGCACTTACAGGACAGTTCACTTGATGATATATCGCTAAGAACTTAAAGGAATAGTTAAACCAAAAATGAAAATTTGCTAAAAATGTGCTCACCCTCAGGACATCCAAGATGTAGATGAGTTTGTTTGTTCATCAGATTTGGAGAAATGTAGCATTGCATCAGTGTCTCAGCAATGGATGCTCTGCAGTGAATGGGTGCCGTCAGAATGAGAGTCCAAACAGCTGATAAAAACATCACAATAATCCACAGCACTCCAGTCCATCAGTTAACATCTGGAGAAGACAAATACATCATTAAGAGGTTTTTAATTTAAAACTGATGCTTCCGGCTAAAATATGAGTCCATAATCCATAATAACACTTCCTCCAGTGAAAAAGTTAATCTCCTGTTGTCTCTCACATCAAAATCCAGCCACATATTAGTTTAGAGCTGTTTTGGCTTGTAAACAGAGATTGATCTGTGCAGATTTCTCTCCTGATTCACACCAGACCACTTTTCACTGGAGGAAGCGTTATTATGGATTATAGACTCATATTTTAGTTAAAAGCGTCTTAATGTTGGATTAGTTTCAGCTTTTGTCTTCTCCAGATGTTATCTGATGGACTGGAGTGCTGTGGATTACTTGTGGATTATTGTGATGTTTTTATCAGCTGTTAGGGCTCTCATTCTGACGGCACCCATTCACTGCAGAGCATCCATTGCGGAGACATTTCTCCAAACCTGATGAAGAAACAAACTCATCCTAATCTTGGATGGCCTGAGGATGAGCACATTTTCAGCAAACTGTTTTTCATATTTGGACTGAACTAATTCTTTAACACAAATCCATGTATAACATAGTTCAGCCATTAATATGGCTTCCTTTTCATCAGTCTCTTGGTTTGTGTTTAACAAATCCCAGAAGATTTACTCAAGGCTGGCATTAATCACTAGCTCAGGGCCGTCCACACAACCCACTGATTTAAAATTTTAGTTTGCACTTCAATAAATGCAACATACAACTTCTGAAGTTTAATCATTCATCACAGATGTGTATGATTAACAATTAAACACTGTCCGCATGAGTCAACAGGCTGGATTTTTAATCATCTCTTACAATAAGCAATATGTTCACCATGCATCAGCAAAGAATCGTTAATGATTGATTTGATTTTTTTACAGTCCAAGCTTTGCTGTAAGTAATGAGCTGTAAAGTTTGTGCACCATGAAATATCCTGTAAATGTAATTACAACGATTGAGTGTAATTAAGTGCAGCAATAAAGGATGTATCATAAGTTAATTAAAGTTGGGAATGTAAATGAAACCCCAGTGTATAAAAAAATAATTAAAATAGAAGCGTTTACACTAGTGATGTGAGACATTTTGTTCCACTTATACATTGGAGCTGGTTTTAGGACAGTTTGAGAAAAGGTTAAAGGTCACCATCTGAGGGGTCAGCAGGGCAAACTGAAGTTTTTAAGATTTTAAGAGGTTTGTTTTAGCTTCTTATTAGTGCTGCTGTCGATCGATTAAAAATAAACGAATTACTTACACATTTTTCTGTGATTAATCGCATATTAATATATTTATATTGTCATAATTTCACACTGAATCTCCACAACAAAGATGTTTTTGAAGATATATTTTAAATGTGTGTTTAAAGCATCTTTTTACTAAGTGAAGGCCAGTATCATTGATCCCAATACTGCTACTGATGTATCTATTAAATGCATTTTCCGTTATAATTATAGGCTTTGAACATTGCAGTATCATTTTAAAGCTATTATTGTTTAACATAGGCTTTGAAAATAAGAACTTGTAATTTAAGTGAACTTAAAACAATCTTCACATAAACTGTTGAAAAATGAATCTTTATTCAAGCAACAAAATGAATCGGTGATCAGAGCAGCGAGTGATTTCTCTTTATCTTTTGTTGTCTGATTTCCATCAATGACAGACTGCAGCAGGTTTTACTTTAAAAGCAGCGCTGTCTCTTTAAATCCTTACACACGTGAAGCGGATCTGACACACATCCGGTTTTCTCCAAACTCTTTGAGGTCATTTAGGACTTTTTACCTCATGTGTTTACGAGGTCACTCGCTAGAAACGGGCATTTTGACAAAATTGTGTGCGCGCTGCCCTAAGCGGCGTTCTGTGCACAGAACCGAATTTACTTCTCTTTTACGTCTTATTGTGCTTGATAGTGTGTACAGTAGCCTGCATAGTCTACTGTAACACTAGTCAAATGATGCTAGGAACAATGGATAATTCCGTTAAATATTTTTAACACAACTGAAGAACAAATAAAAATAAAGAAGTAAAAAGCAAATGAGGCACTGGCCAAAAGTTCTGAAAACAAAGAGAGTTTTGCCCTGTAGTGGTAATTACCGGTGTGACAGATGGCTTGAGATGCCTGCGCTTCTGTGGTGAACAGAGTGACACACTTCACACGCTTATGTTTATCATTCACTCTGCGTCTCAGTGCATCCTGAGCCAGACTCATAACACTGTGGCTCTCTCAATTGAGTTACAGGCAGATCTGCAGTCCTGACTCAGTGTTTTGCATTTAGATGATTGAATTATTTTAATGACTCAATGCATCATGGTCAAATATGTTATTAAAAACTGTTCAAAAGTTTGGGGTCAGTAAGATTTATTCAAATAATACTTTTATTTGAAAATTTGCATTAAATTGTTCAAAAGTGGCATTTTAAAGTGTGACAAAAGATTTCTATTTTTTTAATAAATGCTGTTATTTTGAACGTTCTGTTCATCAAAGAATCCTGAAAATAAAAATGTATCACACATTTTCAAAAATATAAAGCATCACAACTGTTTTCAACATTGATAATAATCAGAAATGTTTCTTGAGCAGCAAATCAGCATATTAGAATGATTTCTGAAGATCATGTGACACTGAAGACTGAAGTAATGATGCTGAAAATTCAGCTTTTATCACAGAAATAAAATACAGTTTAATATATATTCACAAAGAAAACAGCTATTTTAAATTGTAACAATTTTTTTACAATTTTCACTGTTTTTATTTCATTTTTGATTTATACAATTCAGCCTCGGTGAGCAGAAGACTCTTATTTTAAGCACATTAAAAAATCTTGCCTATCCCAAATAATGTTAAATCAGAATTTTTTTCAGAATATTTTTTTCAAAATATTTTTTTTGTTTCAATGCCCAAACTTAGCAAAAAATAAAAAAATACAAAATAACACACACACACACACACACACACACACACACACACACACACACACACAGGTTTGTTTTTATGGTTTGTGGGGACTCTCCATAGGCGTAATGGTTTTTATACTGTACAGACCGTATATTCTATTGCCCTACACCAACCCTACCCCTAAACCTACCCCTCACAGGAAACTTTGCGCTATTTCAGATTTTCAATACACTCCATTCTGTGTGATTTATAAGCGTTTTGAAAAGTGGGGACATGGGGTAATGTCCTGAAAAGTCACCTTCTCCTTGTAATACCTATGTTATACCTTTATCATTATACAAATGTATGTCCTCATTTGTCACAAAAACGCACACACACACACACACACACACACACACACACACACACACACACACACACACACACATGATAAACTCACTCCACATAGTAGGACATCGTGTCTTCCTATCTCTCTTTTTTTTGCAAACAGTAGAAATGTTCAAAAACCTTGTTAGAGATTCATTTTTAAATATAAATGTACCCTGGATTAAAAAAATGTGACATCTAGCCCCGGTCTGCCCTGTAACAGTTTTAAGTAACCCAAACCATACGTGCCCTAGTGTCTCGTCTCATAGGCAGCCGTTATTGCGGTTGGCTCGGGCTGCGATCGGGACAGTTGGCGTCCGCTCCGCTGAAGACAGATTTGGCAGAGATTGAACAGGAAGCTGGCAGAGCCGTGTGTGATTAAACAGGAAACAGATCCAGGCGTGAGTGCATGAGTGGATGAGCGCTCGAGTAATCCCACAGTCTCCGGCTCCAAAACCCCTCCAAACACACCAGGATCAATAATGTGAATCAGAGCTTCAGAAACAGCTTTAGAGAGCAGAGAGCTGATCTATGACGACTGAGTAAACGTCTGTACATCCAGCTACATCAGTCTGGGTTTTGCACTGAAAACTGTCTGGTTCTGCTGATCTGAACACTTATTATACAGCATTCCAGGCAATTCTACAGCAAACTGTACTGTATCTGATCAGCAACTTTCATTAATGGGTGAATGTAAAAAATTTCAAAGATTTGAATGTTACCATATTATTACGGCATTAACTCTTTTTTTGATTAATGAAAATTTTTTGAAATACTTTGAAATTTAAAATTACGCACGAGCCACACCAAAAATGGGTAATTTTTTTCAAATAATTACATAGCAGCTAAGAAATGTCAATTTTTAAAACTAATTTCTAAATGCTAAAGGAATAAATGTAGATGTGGACTTTGTAATCAGAATTCACATTTACATTTATTGTATGCCTTTGTCAGACTTTTTGGTTATCCAAAGCAACTTGCATTTTATTTTATTCCGTTCATGTATGGTAATCGAACCCATGACTTCACTCTAAGAAAAGTCTGTAAAATGCACCCAATGTATGAATTAATTTCTGTATGAATTTTTCTGTATTGATTTTTCACAGGTCTTTTATTTGAACAAATTTTACACATTGCATAGTGTAATTTGGGGCTGAAGGAAATATCTGTAAACGTAACATATTGGTAATTGTCATAATATCATCTGTTTTTCTCAGTGCACAGGAATACTTATTTATGTCTGTGCTAAAGTAATAAGTATGGGACATTCTCGCTAAATAAACCAATAAATAAATAAATAGAAAGAAAGAAAATTAATGAACCCCCCCCCCCCCCCCCCATGCAATTAGTTTAGGTCTGTACAACAAGTCTAAAAAAAGTTCATTTGATAAAATTATGTTTGTCGAAACAATTAATTTCAGTTCCTGTGTGACTTGACTTAATTACAGATCCATTCCCAATTTAGCTTGGCAACAAAAATGATTAATGTAGTCTCAGCACAAAATGTTTGTTAACTTAAATTTAACACGAAACACACATTTTAACAAAGTAATTTGAACAAACTGTAAATGTAGCCTATTTTATAAAAACAGTAGAAGCTGAATTTCTGCTAATATATTTAATGTACGTTCTAAGTGCTTCAAATTAAACTGATCGTTCAAAGATTTGATGCCTCTAACTTTGAGAAATGCAGTTCTTCCACAAAATCCCTCATGGTTCAGAAATGAATTGATGAGAAATGTTTGCGTTCAAAGATCTTAAACCTTTTGGTTGCATATATTTAGTATCTTCGCAAATCTGAGCACAGTGGTGAGATTTCGTCTGAAACTTTAGAAAGATGTCTGATTACTAGGGTTTATTTTGTTGTTTGTTTGTTTGTTTCAAGAGAAACTTTTCAGAAGCAGAAGCTCTCCATTTAATTGCATCGCTGTCTAGGAAAAACTATTTATTGAAAAAATGTAAAAGACACCCTTTGTGATTTTTCATTCCTGTGGGAAAGCTTGTGTAACTAAACAAAAGCAGGCTGGAGATGTTTGTTTAGTTTATTGTGCATTATTAATAGCGATAAAAGCATCGCACCGGTGTAGAATCCGACTCTTGACCTGAACAGAGTTCTGCACTCATTTAATTTCATTGTTTCTGTGAATGTGCATCAAACCCTGTGATTAGTTTTGTTTTTATGAATTACTCTACTCACAAACTGTTCCAAATAATAAACACAGTTTAGCACTTTAGCTGCTTTTGCATCCCACAGCAAACTGTATTATGTAAAATAACGAGCTCTCAATAGAGTTTTTCCACGGGCTTCTTACAGTATAATTTTTTTTCTCACAAGAAAATCTCCTGTAGCCAGTAGAAAAGAAAGACCTTCTTTCAGTGAACCTGACAGAAATAATTAGCTGTAATGGTGGATGGTCTGAAATGTGTGAAGTCATTAGTGTCTCCAGAAACAGATCTGAAAAAAATGCTGTATGTTTGAGTTTGTGCACGTATAGCTCCTATAGAGAGCTGTATTGATTATGGGTTGTTTGTTGTACTTGCCGTCCCCCTCAGAGTTGTTCAGTGCTTATACCAGAAACATCGTGAATGTGTGCATGCAGGATCACAACAATCACAAGCCAAGAGTAAAACGCCTTCAAATGTGGCCAAAATCTTTAATGATTTCACAGCTTAGTTGTTAGTTTTTTCAAGTTGACACATCTTGCAGCTTCTGATTTTGTTTTAACTCTACTTAACATTTTCATCATCTAGTTTGTTCAATAAGTTCACTTAATGAGAGAATTTGTCCCTTCAACTTAAAACCATATGTTGGATCAGTTCTATAACAATATTACATTCTCTACAACATTTATCATGAAGACAGCTGCAGACAGATGTTTGTCTCACGATCTTGGTGAGTTTCTCTGCAAAATTTGAAAATTTCGTCAGAAGGGTACTAAACTTTGGTTTGGCACTTGCCATGTGCGTGCACACACACAAACAAGTGGAAACAAATGGGGGAAAAAAATGGAAACAAATATCCTAGTGGAAACGTTCCAGCAAAATGTTGCTGGAAGTTAATTTTTGTGATATCAGCCTCAAATTTGGAACACAACTTGTTTAGAGTATTTCACATAAAATGTAAAAATATTTTCATAACAATAAGCAAACATATGTAACTTTTTTTTTATTCCACTTTTTAAAAAAGAGACCAAACTTATATGCTTCAAAGCATTTGCGAAAATAAGTGTCTAAAAGATAATAAATAGATCACAACTACTGCATAAATAAAATGTAGTAACATAAAATCCCCTAAAAATACAAAATATTAAATAAAACATTATCGAACTAAAATATAGTACATTTCATTGACATAAAAAATTGGTGATTTTGACAGCCACACGAGGAGCCATTAAAGGGTTAAAAACTTGTACAACAAATATGGTCTAAGAAGTAACATGATGGCTGAATCTAATTACCTGCATACAAATGATTGGAGACTTTTGCAAAAAAAAACAAAAAAACATTTCAGCTGCTGGTTTCTATGCTTGTTGATAGTTGTACTGTATGTCATCCGGAAGAATAGTCTAACATCTATCCTACATTCTCCTCATTACTTCACTGCAAATGGATATAAAACCAACGTTGTAAATGTGTATCTAGTTTATGTCAGGACATTGTAGAAGTTCAGGATGATTCATTTTAATGCTTAATTTCAATAGATGAATAGGCTGTCTGAATTCTGAAAGCTGGAGTTTTCATAGTATATCAGACTTTTAAGTTCAAAATTAGAATATTTGGTTTCTTTTGATATGAGCCCTTTAACCAAGTGGGAAACAAATAATTTGTTCGTACTAGAAGTTCAAGACATTTACTATTCAGGTCATTTGTAGTACTTAAAAGGATAGTTCACCTAAAAATGAAAATGTGCTGTTAATTTACTCATCCTGAGTCCATCCAAGATGCAGTTGAGTTTGTTCTTCAGGCGAACAGTAAAGAAGATTTTTAGCTGAAACCGTGGTCTCTGGTGATTTCATAAAATGCAATGGCTTCCATAACTTCGAGAGTCAAAAAAGCAAATCAGGCAATACAAAATGAATACCCGTGGCTCCTGACGATATATTGTGGTCTTATGAAGAGAAACGATCGGTCTGTGCAAGAAACTGAACATTATTTACAACATTTAATCCAGAGCTTCCGACGAACAGTCCAGAGTCATGTCTGGTTCACAAACGAATCGTTCTTTTGAATCCCTTTAAGTCATGCATATAGAAAATCTGCACACTGTGACATCACAGTAAATAATTTCAGTACTTGTATAAATTCAGAGTGGTGCTTGGAGAAACTCCAGTCTCTGTGAGCAGTAATAGTGATGCTCACTTTATCAAATAGCACTAACAAGACTTGATATTCTGTCTGCGGCGCAGCATCAAAGCTTTGAAGTGTTTGAGTCGTCAGACATATCCTTCAAAGCTCAGCCTGCTGTCGGGAGGGACTGGAGTTGGAGGCGTCCTTTATTAGACGACATCGATGAGTTTATCCATATTTCTTAAACAACTGTGACGTGCTCTCATTAGGGGGTGAGTTCTCCTCTCTCATGCAACCTTCGTAAAGACACGGGGAGACAGGGACAGCCCGAAGGGCAGGACCTTGTACTGATATGCCTGTCCTTCGAACGCAAACCGCAGAAATGGTCTGTGGCGTGGAAGGATCGACACATGAAAGTACGCGTCCTTAAGGTCGATTGCTGCAAACCAATCTCGGGGACGGACGCACCCGAAGATGCGTTTCTGCGTCAAAATCTTGAACGGTAGCCGATGAAGGGCCCAGTCCAAGATTGGCCATAACCCACCGCCTTTCTTGGGTACAATGAAGTAAGGGCTGTAAAACCCCGACCTCATATCGGCTGGAGGGACTGGCTCTATTGCATCCTTCGCCAGTAGGACTGTGATTGGAGGGCGGCACCGCGGCCGAATCCTCATTGGATAGCTCTCCCTCCGATGCTGAGATCGACATCTGGTCGGGGGGAGGTCCACTGGATACCGCTGGTACGCTCTTTAAAGAGGGCCCAGCGCGTTCCGTGGGTCACTCCACTGGATCGGAGGAGCAAGAGGAGTGATGGTCCCCAGAGGGTTGGTTCCCTGCGGGGTTTGCCATCACTATAACCCTCAAACCGCCCGCGCTACTGCTGGAAGTGGTTCTCATCTGTCCGCCAGAACGAGCCCCAGATCGCGGCAGTGGCAACGGGACTCCGCCCCCTTGCGAGTTCCGGGAAGAAAGGCACCGGGGGGGCACTGAGAACCCTTTCGGCGGCCCGGGAAAGCATAGCTGTCATCTCCGGATCCTATTCAGGCTTTACCACCATCCTGGAGGGCGGCACCGCGGCCGAATCCTCATTGGACAGCTCTCCCTCCGATGCTGAGATCGACATCTGGTCGGGGGGAGGTCCACTGGATACTGCTCTTTAAAGAGGGCCCAGCGCATTCCGTGGGTCACTCCACTGGATCGGAGGAGCAAGGGGAGCCGGCATCCTTATAAGGACGATCCGTCGTCTTTATAAAGACGCACCCGTGTAGCTCTTTTAGAGCTGGTATGCATTGCACCTGCTGCCTTATTATACTCACGCTGTGATCAGCGGCAGCTGGATGCAATAATTGCATGCCAATGTGCATTGGCTCGTTTAGTTTACACTCGAAGTAGATTGGTCTATCGAAGCGATATCCCAATTCGTCGGTCACGACGTGACTCGTAGTGACCGACTGAAAGGGAACTCATTTTAATGAGAAAAAATTATTAAATGAGGTTGAAAATAGTGGTCATAATTTCTCAAACAAATGTACAGTACAGTATTATGTACAGTATTGCCTTTAATGTGCATGTTTTTATAATAGTTTATATTTTCATTATTTTATTATTGTCGTGCATTTTTATGCATGTGTGGTTGTAATATTTCATAGACTACAGCTGACAACTGCAAAATTTTCTTGAAAATCTAATGAATAACAAACTAAAATAAAATATAGTTTTACTACTACTATTATTATTATTATTACAGATCATTGACAATTTCTTATGTCTTATGTTATAACTAAAACATTAATGGCCTATTTAATTCAATGTGTTGCTTGCCATTTCTTTGTAATTGTTTTTAAAATTAACAAACAATTTCTGAGTGCAACATTTTTTACACCAATTTTTTTTTAACCCAAGCTTAATGAAAAAAATGTGCTGCAAAGTATTGCATTACTTTTTTT
Organism: Sinocyclocheilus grahami; assembly: GCF_001515645.1. Taxonomy (NCBI): domain Eukaryota; kingdom Metazoa; phylum Chordata; class Actinopteri; order Cypriniformes; family Cyprinidae; genus Sinocyclocheilus; species Sinocyclocheilus grahami. The sequence continues at coordinate 94,328 of NW_015505674.1, forward strand.
TTCTTAAGTGAAATGTCCAGTGATGGCACTAAAAGCATGTTCAGCTCCAAAACAGCTGGATGTGAATCTGACAATGTTTCATTAATTTAGGAGACTCACTCATACATGTAAATGCATTTGTAACTACTGAAACTTTGCCGTGTGAACGTGGTGCCCATGTCGTGATGTCCTCTGTGAAGACGAGACCTTTATTTCCTGATGGAATGTTAAACTCAAACATATTCAGAGGTGTGACCGTTGCTGTCCTTGAAAGCAATTATTACAATCCATAAATATGCCGAGTGGCGTTCACAAACGTGTCTCATTGAACTGTCAAATGAATGTCGACACACCCGGACAGAAGAAAGTGAAACGACATTTGAAGTCCTTGTCATTTGAACAGATGCTAAAAGACTTCTGTAATGTGAACGGGAGCTTCGGGTCGCAACCGACATTAAATCGTCTCTGTACTCTTGGTAATGCATCTCTTTCTGTCTTTTTCTCCTTGTGTTTATGAGCAGATTATTATGAGCTGGTGCGAGAATGCGGGTTGAAGGTTAATGTATTTTGGCTGCTTGTGTATGTACAGTATGTTTCTCTGTGCTTGATGAAGCAGGACAGCTCGCTTCCTCGAGACATGTCCAATAAGGACAAACAGCCGTCTGAGAATCGCTGCGAGACCAATGACACCAGAGCGTTTCTTCCCCAAGACGCTTCCTGAATTAGAGAGCTTTGTGTCTGTTTTCTGAGGCAAATGTCCTAATGACTGATGCAGGAAAGCCTCCAGAGCAGCTTAGCCTTAATATCACTGAAACCTGCTTTAGTCTTCTGTCTTTAGCCAAAATAGTATGAACATTGGACAGAGAGCTGTGTATTTTTGCAAGCCAACATTAATGTTTTTTATCACACCTCATGGGAAAGAAAAGATGAGTTTGTTTCTTCATCAGATTTGTAGAAATGTAGCATTGCATCAGTGTCTCAGCAATGGATGCTCTGCAGTGAATGGATGCCGTCAGAATGAGAGTCCAAACAGCTGATAAAAACATCACAATAATCCACAGTACTCCAGTCCATCACTTAACTCTTTCCCCGCAAGTGTTTTTGAAAAAGTTGCCAGTCACCGCCAGCGTTTTTACTGATTTTCCCTAAAATGTCATGGCCCCCAGAATATTTTGTTGTATGAATATCTGAACATGCAATACATCAAAATAAAGATCAGACCCTCTACTTTCATACAAAAAAAATAAAATAAAAGTTTTATTCTAGCTTCAAGCATTGTGTTTTTTATCAACACTTGAATGTAGATAGGTTTCATAAAAAAAGCATCATTCAAAAATTTTGAATAAAAAGCTGAGAAAATCTCTCTACATCTGGATCATATTCAGTAATATTATCAAAGCAAAGATTCAAAGCACTCCCAAAGCTTGCACAGGCCTTTACCACTTTCTGGATCGCCATTTCACTCTGTATCATTAGGCAGTTTTCATTTCATATGCGGTTAGTGTTGATGACCGCTTTATTTTTTATATGCATATGCTTACATATGAGATGGCTGGTTTCTGCGTCTTCCTGGTCTGTGTTTTTGATCGGCACATTCAAGACTCATTCAGGAGATGCGTAATAGCGCCCCCTAGCGTATAACAGTGAAAACACGGAAACCCGGAAAATTTAGTGTTTGGCGGGGAAAGAGTAAACATCTTGTAAAGACGTAAAATACGAGTCCATAATCCATAATGACTAATGGTGTCAAAATCAGCGCGTTAATGCAGGTGATACATTTTTCCAGTTTTTCCAGAAGCGGCAGCTCTTAAAGTAATAGCAGCCAAATAACCTATTAACCCAGCTGCTGTGATTCTGTTCATCAAAGAACAAAAGAAAAATGAGGAAATCAATAACTTTTGTAGCTTCAAGGATTCATCTATATTTAATTTAGAATTTAGTGTTTGATAACTTTCTTCAGCTTCTGTATATTTTCTATTTGCCGAAGGGCACAAGTAAATATGACATTTATTATAATTGGTTTATGTGAAAATTGTTCACTTTGTTATTTTTTAAAGTCTAATAAATGTTCAAATTGATAGCTCTAAATTATACTGTAATGTTGAATGCCTATACTCAGTGGTTAAATATAGAACAATTTCATAAACACTTCAGTATTGGTATCAGTGATACAGGCCTTCAGTCATAAAAAAGATGCCATTAAGCAGATATTAAAAATATACTGTCTTCATGTTGTTTCTACAATAACTAGATTGAATGTGAAATTATTGCAATATAAAAGTATATTTAAAAACTGTAATGTTAGGTGGGATTAATCGTGATTAATTTCAGAAAATTTTTTGATTAATTAGTAAATTTTTTTAATCGATTGACAGCACTAATAATAACACCTCCTCCAGTGAAAAAGTGGTCAGATCAAGCACCATTTACAAGCCTGGATTTTGATGAGAGAAAACAGGAGATGGATTTTATCACTAGAGGAAGCGTTATTATGGACTGGATTTTGGCCAGAAGCAACAGTTTGAAGTTAAAGGGATAGTTCACCCAAAAATGAAAATTCTGTCATTAATTACTCACCCTCGTGTTGTTTCAAACCCGTAAGACCTTCATTCGTCTTCAGAACACAATTTAAGATATTTTTGATGAAATCTGAGGGCTCTCTGACCCTCCCATAGACAGCAAGGTAACTACCACGTTCAAGGCACAGAAATGTACCATGATGATCGATAAAGTAGTCCATGTGACATCAGTGGTTCAACCGTAATGTTACGAAGCTACAAAAACAAAACAAAATTAACGACCTTATTCCACATTTTCGTCTCTACTGCGTCAAATGTGGAGACAGTACCATGATGCAAGCATGTGGCTGACCCAGATCCGGCGTGATGACGATGAACACATGCGCTGTGCCTTGTGTTCTTGTAGTATTCTCGTAGCTTCGTAACATTACGGTTGAACCACTGATGTCACATGGACTACTTTATCGATCATCATGGTACATTTCTGTGCCTTGAACGTGGTAGTTACCTTGCTGTCTATGGGAGGGTCAGAGAGCCCTCAGATTTCATCAAAAATATCTTAAATTGTGTTC
>NW_015505674.1:101930-134430 GCF_001515645.1 Sinocyclocheilus grahami
TATTATTATTATTATTACAGATCATTGACAATTTCTTATGTCTTATGTTATAACTAAAACATTAATGGCCTATTTAATTCAATGTGTTGCTTGCCATTTCTTTGTAATTGTTTTTAAAATTAACAAACAATTTCTGAGTGCAACATTTTTTACACCAATTTTTTTTTAACCCAAGCTTAATGAAAAAAATGTGCTGCAAAGTATTGCATTACTTTTTTTTTCTTAAGTGAAATGTCCAGTGATGGCACTAAAAGCATGTTCAGCTCCAAAACAGCTGGATGTGAATCTGACAATGTTTCATTAATTTAGGAGACTCACTCATACATGTAAATGCATTTGTAACTACTGAAACTTTGCCGTGTGAACGTGGTGCCCATGTCGTGATGTCCTCTGTGAAGACGAGACCTTTATTTCCTGATGTAATGATAAACTCAAACATATTCAGAGGTGTGACCGTTCCTGTCCTTGAAAGCAATTATTATGATCCATAAATATGCTGCGTGGCGTTCGCAAACACATCTCATTGAACTGTCAAATGAATGTCGACACACCCGGACAGATGAAAGTGAAACGACATTTAAAGTCCTTGTCATTTGAACAGATGCTAAAAGACTTCTGTAATGTGAACGGGAGCTTCGGGTCGCAACCGACATTAAATCGTCTCTGTACTCTTGGTAATGCATCTCTTTCTGTCTTTTTCTCCTTGTGTTTATGAGCAGATTATTATGAGCTGGTGCGAGAATGCGGGTTGAAGGTTAATGTATTTTGGCTGCTTGTGTATGTACAGTATGTTTCTCTGTGCTTGATGAAGCAGGACAGCTCGCTTCCTCGAGACATGTCCAATAAGGACAAACAGCCGTCTGAGAATCGCTGCGAGACCAATGACACCGGAGCGTTTCTTCCCCAAGACGCTTCCTGAATTAGAGAGCTTTGTGTCTGTTTTCTGAGGCAAATGTCCTAATGACTGATGCAGGAAAGCCTCCAGAGCAGCTTAGCCTTAATATCACTGAAACCTGCTTTAGTCTTCTGTCTTTAGCCAAAATAGTATGAACATTGGACAGAGAGCTGTGTATTTTTGCAAGCCAACATTAATGTTTTTTATCACACCTCATGGGAAAGAAAAGATGAGTTTGTTTCTTCATCAGATTTGTAGAAATGTAGCATTGCATCAGTGTCTCAGCAATGGATGCTCTGCAGTGAATGGATGCCGTCAGAATGAGAGTCCAAACAGCTGATAAAAACATCACAATAATCCACAGTACTCCAGTCCATCACTTAACTCTTTCCCCGCAAGTGTTTTTGAAAAAGTTGCCAGTCACCGCCAGCGTTTTTACTGATTTTCCCTAAAATGTCATGGCCCCCAGAATATTTTGTTGTATGAATATCTGAACATGCAATACATCAAAATAAAGATCAGACCCTCTACTTTCATACAAAAAAAATAAAATAAAAGTTTTATTCTAGCTTCAAGCATTGTGTTTTTTATCAACACTTGAATGTAGATAGGTTTCATAAAAAAAGCATCATTCAAAAATTTTGAATAAAAAGCTGAGAAAATCTCTCTACATCTGGATCATATTCAGTAATATTATCAAAGCAAAGATTCAAAGCACTCCCAAAGCTTGCACAGGCCTTTACCACTTTCTGGATCGCCATTTCACTCTGTATCATTAGGCAGTTTTCATTTCATATGCGGTTAGTGTTGATGACCGCTTTATTTTTTATATGCATATGCTTACATATGAGATGGCTGGTTTCTGCGTCTTCCTGGTCTGTGTTTTTGATCGGCACATTCAAGACTCATTCAGGAGATGCGTAATAGCGCCCCCTAGCGTATAACAGTGAAAACACGGAAACCCGGAAAATTTAGTGTTTGGCGGGGAAAGAGTAAACATCTTGTAAAGACGTAAAATACGAGTCCATAATCCATAATGACTAATGGTGTCAAAATCAGCGCGTTAATGCAGGTGATACATTTTTCCAGTTTTTCCAGAAGCGGCAGCTCTTAAAGTAATAGCAGCCAAATAACCTATTAACCCAGCTGCTGTGATTCTGTTCATCAAAGAACAAAAGAAAAATGAGGAAATCAATAACTTTTGTAGCTTCAAGGATTCATCTATATTTAATTTAGAATTTAGTGTTTGATAACTTTCTTCAGCTTCTGTATATTTTCTATTTGCCGAAGGGCACAAGTAAATATGACATTTATTATAATTGGTTTATGTGAAAATTGTTCACTTTGTTATTTTTTAAAGTCTAATAAATGTTCAAATTGATAGCTCTAAATTATACTGTAATGTTGAATGCCTATACTCAGTGGTTAAATATAGAACAATTTCATAAACACTTCAGTATTGGTATCAGTGATACAGGCCTTCAGTCATAAAAAAGATGCCATTAAGCAGATATTAAAAATATACTGTCTTCATGTTGTTTCTACAATAACTAGATTGAATGTGAAATTATTGCAATATAAAAGTATATTTAAAAACTGTAATGTTAGGTGGGATTAATCGTGATTAATTTCAGAAAATTTTTTGATTAATTAGTAAATTTTTTTAATCGATTGACAGCACTAATAATAACACCTCCTCCAGTGAAAAAGTGGTCAGATCAAGCACCATTTACAAGCCTGGATTTTGATGAGAGAAAACAGGAGATGGATTTTATCACTAGAGGAAGCGTTATTATGGACTGGATTTTGGCCAGAAGCAACAGTTTGAAGTTAAAGGGATAGTTCACCCAAAAATGAAAATTCTGTCATTAATTACTCACCCTCGTGTTGTTTCAAACCCGTAAGACCTTCATTCGTCTTCAGAACACAATTTAAGATATTTTTGATGAAATCTGAGGGCTCTCTGACCCTCCCATAGACAGCAAGGTAACTACCACGTTCAAGGCACAGAAATGTACCATGATGATCGATAAAGTAGTCCATGTGACATCAGTGGTTCAACCGTAATGTTACGAAGCTACGAGAATACTACAAGAACACAAGGCACAGCGCATGTGTTCATCGTCATCACGCCGGATCTGGGTCAGCCACATGCTTGCATCATGGTACTGTCTCCACATTTGACGCAGTAGAGACGAAAATGTGGAATAAGGTCGTTAATTTTGTTTTGTTTTTGTAGCTTCGTAACATTACGGTTGAACCACTGATGTCACATGGACTACTTTGTCGATCATCATGGTACTTTTCTGTGCCTTGAACGTGGTAGTTACCTTGCTGTCTATGGGAGGGTCAGAGAGCCCTCAGATTTCATCAAAAATATCTTAAATTGTGTTCCGAAGAGGAAAGAACGGGTTTGGAACAACACGAGGGTGAGTAATTAATGACAGAATTTTCATTTTTGGGTGAACTATCCCTTTAACACATCTTAATGATAAGTTTGTTTCTTACAAACACACAGCTTTTGTCTTCTCCAGATGTTAACTGATGAACTGGAGTGCTGTGGATTATTGAGATGTTTTTATCAGCTGTTTGGACTCTCATTCTGACGGCACCCATCCATTGCTGAGACACTGATGCAATGCTACATTTCTACAAATCTGATGAAGAAACAAACTCATCTGCATTTTTAATGGCCTGAGGGTAAACTTTCAATAAATTTTCATTTTTGGGTGAACTATTCCTTTAACTTTGTCTCAGATGTTTCTCCAAAAATTCTCTCACTATATATATACTATTGTCTAACTGTTGCCTCTATTATGTCCATTATTTTCTTCTAAGAACTTTTAGGAGAAATGATGGCGACAAAGTTGATATTTGAAACAAACGAAAAGCCATGAGCTTTAGAGAGCAAACTCTGTGCAATATAATGTTTATCTGGACCTGTGCAAGTTATAAGTGTCATTCAAAAGCTATGAGAGTCTTGAGTCTATCTCTGTCTGCACGGTCTCATGTCATCCTATCTGCCTCGTTTGAAGATTTTTCATAATATGCCGTAAGCAGACAGCTGAAGGGCATATGCAAAATCAATCTCCACCTGCTCGTGTGTGTCCTCGGCTCTGAGCAGATTCATGAATCACAGCGTGTGCCGTGTGCCGTTTCTGACAGAAAGGAGTGTTGGATTCGTCTGTATGTTGTGAAGAGTTTTCAGAATTGACTGCCGTATGAACATACAACGATGTGAATCCTTTAAAGTAGTTGGTTGAGGAATTTCAAGTGTAATATATTTATTTGGTTGGTTTTATTTGGGCTCTAAAAGTCTTGTTCATCCCCCACTTTTAAAAGTTAAAAAAATTAAGGTTCCAATTTTTCTTTTCTTTTTTTATGTTGCAATAATCACCATTTTGGTTCCTTTAAGAACTTTTCAGTGAAAAGACCTTTAAAGAACATTTCATAATCTCATAATCTAATCTGTGCAATGGAACCATAGACTGCAATAAAGAACTTTTATTTTAAGTGTGCAGAGAAACTTTTTCCTAATTTCCTAAGCCCTCCCCATATGGCAAAAAAAAGAAAAGAAATTTCAAATATATTTTTAAATGGCAAAAAATATATATTTGCTACAGTACGTTACAAAATATATTTATATAAAAATATATTCTACCAATATATTGTCCTGGCCATTTTTTTGCATATTTTTGAAAATATATTTTTAAAATATTAATGTAATTTTTAAAAGCATTCCAAAATATCCATATATTTAAATCCAGAAAATACATTCACATGTCAAATCTTCATTTTTTTCCTTGTATATAACATGTGTGAATGTATTTAAATGGAAATAAGTAATGAATGAAGTCTAATTGTAGGCTACTGTAAGATTTACAATGTATTTTCTTGCCCCTGAAAAAAGTTTTGAAAGATATTTTGGTATATAAAGGTTGAATATTTATTTATTTGGTCATATGAGCACAGCTCAGGACTCTGCTTTTATTGTAGTAACAACTTCAGATGCTTCTTGTCTTAAAGATCTTTTAAGGTTTAATGAAACATGTTCATATTGAGATCTTAGCAAAAGGGAAACAATTTTTCTTCCCCATTGAGACTGAATGAAGTGGATGTGTTAGAAAAAATAATTAACATTTAATAAAACACGGCTGAATGGGCAGGATGAGCTTCGTGAAGATTATAAATTACACAAAATCTTGTAAACTCTGATCTGCTGTGGTTGAGAAATGCAGTCGAGGGCAAAGGGGAAAACCGCGGGTCAGCAAAAACAAACACAGAGTGAGTCGGTATTCAGCTGCATTTGTTAGAGATACAGCAAACACCTTCCACATTACTCTAAATCTTCTCAAACAGGCCTCTTTCCCTTTGAGCTGCAGCTGAGAGATTGATGGTCAGAGCTTCACTATAGACCCACGGGAACTGAAATATTGGCTGAGTGCTGGTTTAACACACAGCTTTTGTCTTCTCCAGATGTTAACTGATGAACTGGAGTGCTGTGGATTATTGAGATGTTTTTATCAGCTGTTTGGACTCTCATTCTGACGGCACCCATCCATTGCTGAGACACTGATGCAATGCTACATTTCTACAAATCTGATGAAGAAACAAACTCATCTGCATTTTTAATGGCCTGAGGGTAAACTTTCAATAAATTTTCATTTTTGGGTGAACTATTCCTTTAACTTTGTCTCAGATGTTTCTCCAAAAATTCTCTCACTATATATATACTATTGTCTAACTGTTGCCTCTATTATGTCCATTATTTTCTTCTAAGAACTTTTAGGAGAAATGATGGCAACAAAGTTGATATTTGAAACAAACGAAAAGCCATGAGCTTTAGAGAGCAAACTCTGTGCAATATAATGTTTATCTGGACCTGTGCAAGTTATAAGTGTCATTCAAAAGCTATGAGAGTCTTGAGTCTATCTCTGTCTGCACGGTCTCATGTCATCCTATCTGCCCCGTTTGAAGATTTTTCATAATATGCCGTAAGCAGACAGCTGAAGGGCATATGCAAAATCAATCTCCACCTGCTCGTGTGTGTCCTCGGCTCTGAGCAGATTCATGAATCACAGCGTGTGCCGTGTGCCGTTTCTGACAGAAAGGAGTGTTGGATTCGTCTGTATGTTGTGAAGAGTTTTCAGAATTGACTGCCGTATGAACATACAACGATGTGAATCCTTTAAAGTAGTTGGTTGAGGAATTTCAAGTGTAATATATTTATTTGGTTGGTTTTATTTGGGCTCTAAAAGTCTTGTTCATCCCCCACTTTTAAAAGTTAAAAAAATTAAGGTTCCAATTTTTCTTTTCTTTTTTTATGTTGCAATAATCACCATTTTGGTTCCTTTAAGAACTTTTCAGTGAAAAGACCTTTAAAGAACATTTCATAATCTAAAGAACCTTTCTGTGCAATGGAACCATAGACTGCAATAAAGAACTTTTATTTTAAGTGTGCAGAGAAACTTTTTCCTAAGAGATTCTTCCCTCCCCATATGGCAAAAAAAAGAAAAGAAATTTCAAATATATTTTTAAATGGCAAAAAATATATATTTGCTACAGTACGTTACAAAATATATTTATATAAAAATATATTCTACCAATATATTGTCCTGGCCATTTTTTTGCATATTTTTGAAAATATATTTTTAAAATATTAATGTAATTTTTAAAAGCATTCCAAAATATCCATATATTTAAATCCAGAAAATACATTCACATGTCAAATCTTCATTTTTTTCCTTGTATATAACATGTGTGAATGTATTTAAATGGAAATAAGTAATGAATGAAGTCTAATTGTAGGCTACTGTAAGATTTACAATGTATTTTCTTGCCCCTGAAAAAAGTTTTGAAAGATATTTTGGTATATAAAGGTTGAATATTTATTTATTTGGTCATATGAGCACAGCTCAGGACTCTGCTTTTATTGTAGTAACAACTTCAGATGCTTCTTGTCTTAAAGATCTTTTAAGGTTTAATGAAACATGTTCATATTGAGATCTTAGCAAAAGGGAAACAATTTTTCTTCCCCATTGAGACTGAATGAAGTGGATGTGTTAGAAAAAATAATTAACATTTAATAAAACACGGCTGAATGGGCAGGATGAGCTTCGTGAAGATTATAAATTACACAAAATCTTGTAAACTCTGATCTGCTGTGGTTGAGAAATGCAGTCGAGGGCAAAGGGGAAAACCGCGGGTCAGCAAAAACAAACACAGAGTGAGTCGGTATTCAGCTGCATTTGTTAGAGATACAGCAAACACCTTCCACATTACTCTAAATCTTCTCAAACAGGCCTCTTTCCCTTTGAGCTGCAGCTGAGAGATTGATGGTCAGAGCTTCACTATAGACCCACGGGAACTGAAATATTGGCTGAGTGCTGGTTTGGTGATTACGGTTTTTAAGATGTCAGTTTTTATGGTCAAAGACATGAGGAGCATCACCCACAGCACTTGGAGGCTGAGATACAGCGTTTCTATAGCAACTGCCTCCCATGCATCCGAGGCTGCAGTCAAATGGCTGCGTGTGAATGCATTGAATATGGTATACTGACCCAATAATTCATTGAGCTCTGAACGATGAGTTCTTTACAATCAGTATTGCAGAAACACACTGGTCGGTCCTAGAGGTTTCTCTCAATAAAACTGAACAGGTATGCAAGAAAAGTAAACATTTCCCAATGTACTGTGTTAATATGAAGGAATTTTCAGGTGTTTTCAAAATACCTTTATTTTGAATTACGCACTCCATTGTGTTTTAGGTTTAGATTTAGATTTGTCTGGCTCAATGATAACATTAAGAAGTGGGGACTACAAATTTTCGTTTACTTGAATATATTTGCTATATATAAAAGTTTACTCAAGTTATTTCTATAAATTATTAAATGCATCTGTTATGTTATGAATTATATTATTCTGCACATCTGTGTCCCTGCAGCACAAAAGCAGTGTTAAGTCGCTGGGGGATATTTGTAGCAATAGCCAACAATACATTGTATGGGTCAAAATTATTGATTTTTCTTTTATGCCAAAAATCATTAGGATATTAAGTAAAGATCATGTTCCATGACGATATTTTGTAAATTTCCTACCGTAAATATATCAAAACTTAATTTTTGATTAGTAATATGCATTGCTAAGAACTTCATTTGAACAACTTTAAAGGCGATTTTCTCTATTTCGATGGCACCCTCAGATTCCAGATTTTCAAATAGCTGTATCTTTTTGGCCAAATATTGTCCGATCCTAACAAACCATATATCAATGGAAAGCTTATTTATTTAAAAAAATTTACCTTTATGACTGGTGTTGTGGTCCAGCACAATTGGCATTCTTGATTAAATTATGGAAGCTATAGTATGACTGTCAATCAGAACAGCAAAACAATTACGTTGCACCCTGATAATGTCATGTACAAGAACATTTGACCAATTCTCTCTTTAATGGTATCCAATCTGCATTAAGCTGATTTGTCTGATGTTAGTGACGCACCAAATGTTTGGAACAGCCGCTGTCTGTAGTGCGCCACATCTGTCAGTTTGACCTTTCCAATATGGCGTCGATTGTCAATAACTTGCTAATAGTCGTCAATGCAGAATCTATGTATGTATCTGTGGTCTTACCATCTGTTGTGTGACGTATTTCTCTCCTGCTCTCCACTAGCGTGCAAAACGGCACAAAGACGTCACGTGACCTGTCTCTCAGAGCGCCATTCTGGATCCGTGAACAGCTTCCTGTTCACCAGCAGCATTTCAAAGACTTCTTAAGAACTGCGAAACGCTCCCGTCTCAAAATGTGCTGTTATCTTATGTGTGCCAGTCACATCCAGAGCCTGTTACCACATACTGTGAGGAGACCCGTTGCTGTTTCGAAGCCAACAGCAAATACTGTCATCGAGTTGCATATCCCTCATGAAATTTAACCATGGTTTAATTATAGTAAAAGTGTAGTAGCTATGTCTTTTTTTTTGGTGTATTAATTACCATTTCAATAACCACAGTTTTACTTCACATACCATGGTTAAACTATGGTTACTACGCTGTTTCGAAGCCAACAGCAAATACTGTCATCGAGTTGCATATCCCTCATGAAATTTAACCATGGTTTAATTATAATAAAAGTGTAGTAGCTATGTCTTTTTTTTGGAGTATTAATTACCATTTCAATAACCACAGTTTTACTTCACATACCATGGTTAAACTATGGTTACTACAGCAAAACCATGGTTAATTTGTGGTTCCCTTTCAGTCGGTCACTCTCGACGTCACGTCGGAGGACCGACGAATTGGGATCTCGCTTAGAGGGACCAATCTACTTCGAGTGTAAACTAAACGAGCCAATGCAAATTGGCATGCGATTATTGCATCCAGCTGCTGCTGATCACAGCGTGAGTATAAGTAGGCAGCAGGTGCAGTGCATATTCAGCTTTTCGCTTCGGAGCCGAGCGATCACATCGTTCTGCTCCTGACTACTCTACTGAGAGAAAAGACTGAACGAGTTCAGCGCGCTCTTGGAGAGCTCTTCGTGTTGGTGGACGGCGCTTCAGCGGTGGTGGTTTCCCGTGTCGAGTGGGTTGCACACATCAGGCTGCACTACCCCCTGTTTGTGTTGCAGATGATCATCTCCCCTGTGCGCCTCAGCACGCTAAAAGAGCTTTTTCCCCTAAAAGAGCAATTCGGGTGCGTCTTTTTAAAGACGACCTTGCTTGGCAAACTTGACGTTACGTCTTTATAAAGACGATGTGGCATAAGTGATCTGTATCTATGTATCTCCTTGAACCATGGTTTAACCATTTAAACCATCAATAAAGGCAAAGTAACTCTGAGATATACACAGTATAATATAATGCATATATGTGTAGTTTGCCTGTATTGTTGATAAAAATGTAGAATTTGGAGGGCAGTCAATGTGTTGAATTGTCGATGCAATTTCTTATTTTAAGTTTGGGATGACCTGGCCATGGAAGGCTTTATTAACCCCGGAGCCATGTGGAGTACTTTTTTATGATGGATGGATGCACTTTTTTGGACTTCAGTGTTTTCATCTGAAAGAAGAGGCTTGAGGTAAATCATGGGGTAATTTCCATTTTTGGGTGAACTACCCCTTTAACATGGCTTATGCATTAAGACAGTGATATTACAAGATCAAACTCTGCAGAAGAGCCCAGAATATGAACGCAATGCGCAAAGTTTTACGTTAAGCGTTTACCTCCCACTGTCAAAGGTGTATAAATCATGTATTAGTCATGTAAAAATATATTATTAACATGTATTAATCTTTGTTAATGTTAGTAATAATACAATTGTTCATTGTTTGTAATATTTAGTTCACAGTGCATTAACTAATATATATATATATATATATATATATATATATATCTAAATAAATAATTTAAAAATGATTTATAAGCGTTTTGAAAAGTGGGGACATGGGTTAAGTTGTTAAACTCGATAGCTTATGGCATATCAGCCATAATGACACCAGAAAGGTTTTAGAAGAAAGAGACCAAAAGGCCACAATCACTAAAAGTATGATTTATACATTTAAAAGTGCAAATAATGCACATATTTGTACATAGGAATTAACATAAATGTGAGCTTTACATTGCGACCCTCCAGAATGTCTCTCCTCATAGATGTCCAAGTGTTTTAACACATGAGTGGTACTTTTATGTTTTACAAGAGATGAAGACGACTCCAGTCAAATCAGCCTCAAAAGCTACTGTATTTTACTGTACATAAAGCTGACTGCCCTATTATTGACCACTTTTGCTAGTTCACATTCAACTGCATGGCTGGCGGTGAATAGAACATAACCTTTGCATGATGCTGCATTCACGCTTTCTGCATTCAGAAAGTCTGAGACGACGGTCATATCAGCCAGCACAACATACACAAAGATGTTTGTCCACAGGCATGTCTTTATATCAGATGTGTTTGTAAAGCAGCGTTTCTGTAACCCAGTCAGCTTAATGTTTATCCGACACAGAAATTGCATTGATGGAGTACAGGAGCTCTTTTATGATTCCACGCAAAAACGGCTCAAGACTCCATTAAGCTAAAAGGCCCTTAATATCCAAAGGTGGGCTTTGAGTTCATGCTATTTTACGTGCGCTCTAAGAGAGAGGTTAATTCAGTGTGGCATTGAGTTTTCCATCACGTTTTACTCGCTGGCTTTGAACGCCATTGAAACACCAAATGCTGGTCTTTTTGTTGAGTCAACTGTTCTGGAAAGCCTTTCTCAATTATCTTTTCCTTCACAAGCCTAAAATGAGACTGTCAGGAGTAAATCTTCACGTGGACGCTTGGTTTCTGTGCTCTTGTTCAAGTGCATTTGTGCAGCTTAAAGGCGATCAGTCAACGCTGCTGTGTAAAGCCAGGTCACATGTCGAATGCTTTATTTACAGTAAGACATGATTCATTAATTTCACGAGCAAAAGGATCTAATAATAGGAGATAAAGTGAGAAAACTTCGGCTGCTCCATGAGCTCAATATATAAAATAAAATATATTTTATTAGGCTACTGAGTTTTACATTGATCTTTCTGATCAGTCAACGCTGCTGTGTAAAGCCAGGTCACTGATGTCGAATGCTTTATTTACAGTAAGACATGATTCATTAATTTCACGAGCAAAAGGATCTAATAATAGGAGATAAAGTGAGAAAACTTCGGCTGCTCCATGAGCTCAATATATAAAATAAAATATATTTTATTAGGCTACTGAGTTTTACATTGATCTTTCAAACGTATGATTCATTTCTTTCTGTAAAACTTTTGAAATGAGAGCACGATGACTGAGAGAAATGGGTTACAGAGGGAATAATAGTGATCATGTTATCTAATCACCACTCTTTATCTATTTACTAGTCATTTTCAGTAATATATAATCCTGTGGGATTCACATCCAACTCATATAAATCAATTCTGTGATGGTATCAGTGATGATACTGTGACACCTTGACATATGTTACCATTCAAATGTACTTTTACTCGGCGAGGACGCATTAAATTCATCGAAAGTGACAGTGAAGACATTTCTAATGTTACAAAAGATTTCCGTTTCAAATAAATTAGGTTCTTTTCTTTTTTATTCATGATGGTTTCTGCAAAAATATTGGGCGGCACGACTGTTTTCAACATTGATAATAATCAGAAATGTTTCTTGAGCAGCAAAGCAGCATATTATACTGATTTCTGAAGATCATGTGACACTGAAGACTGGAGTAATGATGCTGAAAATTCAGCTTTTATCACAGAAATAAATTACAGTTGAACATATATTCATAGAGAAAACAGTTATTTTAAGTTATAATAATATTTAAAATTTTTACTGTATTTTATGATTAAATAAATGCAGCCTTGGTGAGCAGAAGAGACTTTCAAAAATTAAAAATCAAGTGTTACTGAACATGAATAGTGCTTTTCGCACCATATTTTAGTACATAACCCAAAAAAACATGGCATTACATGGTTCCATCTCCATAAACGTAGTACTTTTTATATCTTCAAGTACACAACAACTGTTATGAATATAAACTATAGACAGGTTCCGTATATGAAATGAATACTCACTACTGGAATGTTTCGTTGAATTTTGGAGACCAGTTGTTATTCTTGGTTTTGGTGCTAAACTTGCGTTTCTTGTCAGCCAGGTGCGGGCCGATGGCGTTGACCTCCACGAAAGGCCGAAACATGGCGTTCGTCTGCCAGTTCATATTGTTCACACCCACAACTGCAGAGGAAGAGGATGCTCTCGAGTTAGATCAGCAAATACAAGAGAGTCATGTTTAATTATATGACTTCTAGATCGCATGCTATCACTACAGAGTCACATGATCAGGCACGAGGAAGATATTCAGACCTGCTTACACTGGGGGGGGGGGGGGGGGAAGACAAAAAATGGTATAGGTTTTACTTTGAAATTATTTGCACTTATAAATTGCTAGTAAATTTAAAAAAAAATTATTAGAAAGAAATAGCAAGTAAGACACTGAATTAAACGTGAAATGTAGAATCTTTGAAGCCCATTTCTGCCACAGAATAAAAAACATTTAAGAAGCAATAGCAACTTTTTTTCCTAAGTTTATATCTCACAATTCAGACTTTCTCACATTTCTGAATTTGTATGTTTATATCTCGCATTTTTAGCAAGTTATAAACTCTGAATTCTGACTTCTGAGTATATAACGCACAATTCTGAAAAAAGTCATAATTGTGATATAAAATCCGAATTGTCAGAAAAATGTTAGAATTGCGAGATATAAACTCCAAATTGTAAAAGAAAAAAATTCAGAATTGTGATATAAAAAGTCACAATTACCTTTTTTATTTCTTTGCAGCAACAAGCTTCCATAATAAAGACTGGAACAGTGTTTTCTTATAAAATTAACTCGAATGATGTTTTATTTACAACTTCAAAAAGTATTTTTTACAGTGTAGTAAACTAGATCACATGCTGTATTATAAAACATAATTACGGCTGATTGGATGAGGCAAATATGACCTTTTAATTTTCAATTAATGCACCAAGGTTCTCACCAGCAGTAAACGGCCTACAAATGTATTAACAACAATAAATCATGAAGGAAGTTAATTAAGGAATATTATAATGTTTGTTTTGTGGCTTTCCTCAAAGGCATAAATTCATAATAACATAATATCACTGATATTTATTTTTATTTTGAAAGTGCAGTTTAATTTTTATGTTTTTTTTTAATGATTTTTCATGCATTGGTCTGTTATGAAGCAGTGTTTGTGGTCATTAATTGGGTTTGTTGTGCAGGTGTCTCTCTGCAGTCCAGGTTTCGTGTCTCCTGTAGAGACGGAGCTCATTAACAGATCCTGAGCTCTTGATAAAGCGGCCAGATGAGAGCCATTACAGCGAGAGGAACTTTCATTCTGCTAATTACAGCAGCAGCAAACGCTTTATCAGTGAAATTACACTAACTGATTAAAAGAATACAGTGTCTGTGGCAAAGAGAAACATGCTAATTTGAGTAATTTAGACTTGAGAGTATCTAAATCATGAATTAAGCGATGTGTGTGTGTGGGTGTGTGTATGTGTGAGTGTGTCTGTGTGTGTGTGAGTGCGTGTGTGTGCGTGTGTGTGCGCGTCTGTGTGCGTGTGTGTGTGAGTGCGTGTTTGAGTGCGTGTGTGAGTGTGTGTGGGTGTGTGTGTGTGTGTGAGTGTGTGTGGGTGTGCATGTGTGTGTGTGTGTGTGTTACCTTTGACGCTGACTTTGTGCTCTCCAGTGCCGGGGTGTGAGATCAGGTCCACCTGGATGGCGACCTCCCCGATGGATGCAGACGTGGACTGACCTGGAATCAGTTTTGAGACACATGAACATCATACAGTATGTCAGATAAGAGCATGCATTACACACTGAACACACACTACACAAAATAAATACACAATAAATCCATAGATAGAGTGATTAATGAAATGTGCTTCAGCTTGACATATGAGACTGTTGTGATTAATTATGTTTTAGAACATTATAAATAAACCAACATATAAACACACACACAAATAATAAAAAATGATAATAATTTATAACCAAGATATATAAAATCTGTTCACACACAAACAAAATCTAGATAGATAGATAATCAGACACACACACACACACACACAAACAACACATGCTAATAATAATTTTAAAAAAAGTATAACCAGTATATATAAACACACACACACACACAATGTTACAAAAAGAAAGAAAACATACATATAAACAAAATAATAATAATTTATAACCTACTTTAAAAAAAATGTAAGAACTGCTACATAAATATAAATATGAACAAAATAGAACACACGCACACACACACACACACACACACACACACATACGCACGCACACACACACACACCTTGTATTTCTCACTTCTGTATATACTACTTCTTTCTGATACAACAATATAAACTAACTTATACTACACATAAGAGAAGCTCAAAATACAAAACTGGTGTTAAGTAGCATTTAGTTAGTCAATAAAGCTAATCAAGTTGCTTAACTTTATTAGAGAGAAAGTTGGAGAGCTGCAGATGCTTTAAGGCTGTTTTGAAAAGATATATATTAAAATGAGTCATTGCTATCTTTACGAAAAGTCAATATAATCTATCCTAAGAGAGATTAATTTCCCCTCGATTCATCTTTAATAGCTGTAGACTGTCAAACCCCAGAATTCACAATCCCATAGCTCTAGTCTAATGGATTTCGAGATGGTTGTTGGTTTAGACTATATTTTTGGAAAAATTAAACTCAGTCCTCTCTGGAGTAGGTCCAGACAGATCGCTCTGAACGGGAGAATAATGGAGGAGTGAATGCTGTGTTTTGTATCTTTGCATTTGGCCTTCAAGGTTTGCAGCAAACAGGGAAACTATCAAGGCCACATTTAGCCAAACTAACTGAAGATTTATTTTCCAGGCTGGAAATGCAAACAAACTTAAACAATAATGCTAATGAACACTAATCAAACTGTTGCAATTGCAATTAATGATAAATATTAAAATTATCAGTAAATCAACAGGTGGTAAATTAACTTTAGAACATTGTCTGCAAGGAAAATAATCACTAACTATTATAATAACAAATACAAAAAATATAATAATATTAATCAATCCTATTTAATTTATTTAAAAGTGTTATATTATCATATATATTATATAAATAGCCTAAATTTGCTTGATCATTTTACCAATGCACCAATAAATCGCTATATAATTGATATTGACTAGTAATCAACAATATTTATTAAAGTATAATAATAAAGAATAAACAGAGATGGTAAATTCAATTTAGAACATTATCTGCTAGGAAAAGCATTGCTAACTAGTAATAAGCATACATAGAAACACAAAATAATAATAATAATAATAATATTATTATACTCAATTATATTCAATATATTATACAATATGCAGTGTGCAATATGCATATATTGTTATACGTATTATAAAAATAACTTTTTATATAATATTGTTTATTTATTCTATTCTATGAATACATTTCCCACTTCTCACAGATACGTCATACAATAAGTACAAAAAAGCACAGAAATATATGAAATAAGCAATTTTAGATTAAAAAAAAGTTTACAATAATGCTACAAATGATAAAGTCTGAAAAATGTTGTAATCCCCAAAATTGTATTGCATAAACTTATGCATAATTTTGACATTAAGTTTTTTTTAAAGGGTTCATATCATGAAGAATCAAACTTGCATTGATCTTCTTAGACTTTCAGGACTCAAGGAGAAAACCAAAGTAATAGTAATAAAAAAAAATGCATGACCACTAAAATCAAAAACAATCTCTCCTCTCCTCTGTAGACGATCAGACGGAAAAACTCCAGACCAGAATCATTCAGTGACAGGCTCTCATCCATCTCTCAGACCCACAGGACACATTTTCACAGACAAAGAAAATAAAGCTGTCTCTGGAGGGAATTTAAAGTGAGTCCAGAAAGAACGAGCTGCAGGAGATGTTCCCTTGATTACTTCCAGAACTTGTCTGAAGGAGTCAGAGGTCACAGCAAACTATGGAAGTGCTTATTAAATTGTGTTGATATTCCTGCATAGACAGACTTAGACTTCTGATGAACACATCATTTAAATCGAGGTAAAATAAGCTGCTTTATATTTCTCAGTGGGTTTGCACATCATTATCACTTCATATCATCATCTGATTGAAATGCAGGGCAACATATCTAGGAAGATGCACACAAATGTATTTGCAATTGTAGATTGTGGGTAAGGTAGAGGCGTAGAGGCACACACACACACACACACACACACACACACAAAGATTTTGTTCATCTTTTTTATGTCTCTTTTGCTCACCAAGGCTGCATTTATTTACAATTCAAAATAACTTTTCTAAATTAATATCTGTTAAAATTTAATTTATTTCTGTTCCAAAACCCGACACATGATCTTCAGAAATCATTCTAATATGCTGATTTGCTGCTCAAGAAACATTTCTGATTATTAGTATCAATGTTGAAAACAGTTGTGCTACCAAGTATTTTTTTAATTTATTGTATTTTTGATCAAATAAATGCTTAAGAGACTTCTTTCAAAAACATTAAAGCTCATAATTATTCCAAATTTTTTGACTGCCAGTGGATAAACACATATATAATGCTGTTAGATTAAGTTTTAGCCCCGTTTAAAGACACTTTTCCTGACAGTGCATTAAAAAATGAGTGTGACGTGTCTGCTGTGTTTTCTGATTATTATCAATGTTGAAAACAGTTGTGCTACCAAGTATTTTTTAATTTATTGTATTTTTGATCAAATAAATGCTTAAGAGACTTCTTTCAAAAACATTAAAGCTCATAATTATTCCAAATTTTTTGACTGCCAGTGGATAAACACATATATAATGCTGTTAGATTAAGTTTTAGCCCCGTTTAAAGACACTTTTCCTGACAGTGCATTAAAAAATGAGTGTGACGTGTCTGCTGTGTAAAATCCCTAGAGATTCTCCATCTGAACCAAAAGAGGCCAGATATCCCAGAAATCCATCACCTGCTCTGACAGAAAACCCCAGAACTGCAGTGATGAATAACTCTAAACATGAAGTTTGATGAATTATAAACACACATCCTCAACTCAACACACAAAACTGTGCATCACACATTAGAAATCATATTCTGTCTGCAGCCTTTGACCTTAGGAGAGAGAGAGAGAGTACTGCACAATATATACTGTATGCTATTAAAAACAAGGGTTTGAAATAGTGTTTTAGTTCAAATAGTAGCATGGTTGTCACATGACCTCATTTAGTTGCATGTTTAAGTCAAGTTGAACAAGTGAAGTACATTTACTATCTTCAAAATAAATAGTTTGCCAAACTTACTGTCTGTTGGCAGAACAATAAAATAATGAGTTAAGAAGAAATATCGCTTCTGGTTCACTGGTCATGATGGAAAGTCAATTCAAGCAAACTGCATTGTGGGATACGATGGCTCTGTTCTAAAACCTGCTGTTTAGTGTCTTAGCAACTGCCTTCACAGTGTTGTTGTTAACTAAAAATTATTAAACATTTCTTTATTTGAAATCAAAATGAAATAAACTAGTAATATTAATATAATAGATATATTGCCTTAGCAACTAACTGAAAAAAGATTAAGTAATAAAATGACTAAAAGTAAAACTGAAATAATACAATAATAAATTACAATAGAAAATAAATTATAGTTAAATTAAAAAAAAGAAAAACAGATAAAAATGAATGAATCAACTACATAATTACTAAAACTTAAATAATATAAAGATAAATAGAAATATTACAAATAATTGAAAGATGATTTTCACAAAAAAAAATAAAATAATAAAAAATAACAAAAGCACAAAACAAAATGACTAAAATTAAAATAAAAATAAGATTATTTTCAAGGCAAAACCTGAGTTACAAAATAAGTGTTTCATACATAAAATACAGCAGTTTTATCATATTTTATTGAGAGTATTAGATTATAGTTGTTCCAAACCTGTATGAGTTTCTTGCTTCTGTTGAATATAAGATAAGATATTTTAAAGAATGTTGGTGAAAGTTCTTCAAAATATCTTCTGTTTAACAGTAGAAGAGTAGAAGAAGGGTGAGTAAATGATCTCTTTAAGTGAGCTTATTGAACAAAATATTGTCTTACTTTATTAAAAGCAGCACAGTCCCATAAAATATGTTTAATATTTTTGTGCAGAACACACCTAAAGTTGGATCATTCAGAATTGTACATTTATTTCTCTTACTTTTTTGTGCACTGTGTTTGTCAGAATGCATTCTGGGATTGGCATTTTTATTGGAAAAGCTTTTTTTAAATTTTTTTTAATCTATCTATCTATCTATCTATCTATCTATCTATCTATCTATCTATCTATTCTTCTATATATATGCCTGTATAATTTGTTCACTGTTTATTGCTTTGGCAACATTGTGCTACTCCACAGACATGCCAGACTAGCCATGGCTAGTTTGGGAGGTGCGGGTTTTGAAGAGTTAACTCGCGACATGGAGTTAAAGTGCCTGTTGGTGTTGAGAGCTCAGTGGAGGAAGTTAGTACAGCGATTGGAAAAGTTATTGGATATAATAGCATATGGTCTGCATCAAGGATGAACAGCGCTGTTCATGTCATGTTTGTTGAAAAAGGAATAACATTGAATGATACGCTCTAAAAAATGCTGGCTTGTTTCAACCCAACATTGGGTCAAATATGGACTAACTCAGCTGTTGGGTTAAATTTTTTTATTACATTTTTAACCCAAAAGTTGGGTTAGTCCATATTTGACTCAAAGTTGGGTTGAAACAACCCAGCATTTTTTAGAGTGTAGCATTGTGATAGTGTTTCCTCTCGTTAATCCAGAGAAGTAAGTATTGTTGTCAAATGCACCTCCTTTCATTGAGGATGAAATTATAGAAAGGGAACTTTCAAGACATGGTCAGATTGTTTCAGCCTTAAAAAAGATCCCTCTATAAATCTGTAAATCGCTATTGCTGAAACATGTTTCGTTCAGGAGACAAGTATACGTGGTACTGAAGAGTGGTGTAGAGGATTTGAATATTGCTCTGAAGTTCAGGATCGACGGGTTTGATCATGTGACTTTTGCATCGACTGAAAACTTGAAGTGTTTTGGATGTGGCAAAGAAGGACATTTAATGCATTCATGTCCAGAAAAAGAAACTCAAAATAATGGTACTGTGGAAAGGGCCGAGGAAGAAAATAACACAGAACAAGTGATTGTGAGTGGTAACAACAGAAAAGAGCCTGAGAAACGAACAAGTGTGACCCTGGAGCACAAAAGCAGTCATAAGTAGCACAGGTATATTTGTAGAAATAGCCAACAATACATCGTATGGGTCAAAATTATTGAATTTTTTAATGCCAAAAATCATTAGGATATTAAGTAAAGATCATGTTCCATGAAGATATTTTGTAAGTTTCCTACCGTAAATATATCAAAACGTAATTTTTGATTAGTAATATGCATTGCTAAAAACTTCATTTGGACAACTTTAAAGGCGATTTTCTCAATATTTAGATTTTTTTGCACCCTCAGATTCCAGATTTTCAAATAGTTGTATCTCAGCTAAATATTGTCCTATCCTAACAAACCATACATTAATGGAAAGCGTATTTATTGAGCTTTCATATGATGTATAAATCTCAATTTCATAAAATTGGCCCTTATGGCTAGTTTTGTGGTCCAGGGTCACAAATATGGTCAAGAAACTGGGGCTTGTGGAGAATCTTACAGTGTTGATGACATATCAGGTTCGGACAGTGAGAGAGAATCTTCTGATTCATTTACTAATGTGAATATGAAGAAAGATTTTAGTGGCTGTAGTTTGGAGAAAGTGAGAAGCTTTCTACAGTCTACCAAGGGGAAGCGGGATGTTGAAGTCACTGATTACTTCCCTGATCAGACCTTGTTTATTGAATCAGCCAGATGAGACAAAGAGGGGAAAACTGTCTATCCAATCCAGATGTGTATCGGCTGAAAAAAATATGTAGAGGACAATTTTCCAGCAATGATGATTTCTCCGGATTTACCAGATACGGAACTGTCCTTTAACAGTATCAAACCATTTGAAGGACAGAAATATTAAGTTTACTTGTGGAAAATATTTGTATGAAGTGTGTGTAAAAGTGTTGAACAAAAAACATCGTTGGTACATCGTTCTGATACTCCATGGCAAAGTAATTTATGTGTTGCTTCTAACTTTAAACCAATGTGGGGTACGTTATACAAGCCACCATTGAGAAAATCTATTGGAGATTTGCAGTGAAGGGTCTTGCTTGGCATTGTTGCAGTTAATGCCTTCATTTCTATTTTGAATCCCCAAGTAATAGACAGTTGTACTTTTTTGTACTATTGTTCATTGTTTCATTCATTGTCAAAGGTTACAGTCTCTGTTTGAAGTGTTGACAATGATTTTTGTTGACTTTAATGAATGTTCAGTATACCTGTATTTATTTATGGTTTTAAGAAGTCTAAAGTAAAGAAAAGAATGGGGCGTTTGTTGAATTTTATTAGAGGTCAAGCAAAGATGTCTATTTAAGTAGAAAACAGAAAATTGATTTTGGAAATAATTGTAATATAGTTACGTTTTTTTAAAGGACTTGTAAAAACAAGAATTAAACATGATTTTTCTTTTTATTCTTGTATGAAAAATCTACTGAACTTTGAAATGATTTGCACAAATGGAGAAGAACTCTGTAAAGTTGATAATAATGCTTTAATATTTGGTGATATTATAAAATGAAATAATATGTGAAAGATTTAGAATATAATATTTAGAAAATAAGAATAAAAAAATCTCTCTCTCTGTATTTCTCTCTCTCTCATGACAGCGAGAATGCTCTTACCTTGAGAGGTTTGGGTGCATATATATTTCTTGATCAAGGCATCTGTGGGTTGAGTGTAAAGGCTGAGGGCGTATTTCAAGGACTTGAGATCGGGGCTCTTCTCCAGGAAGGTTTTCTTCAGACCGTTTCCACCCGCATGGAAATATTGCTGAACGGAGAAACAAGCGCACTGGTTACTGAGAGACTCAAACATGCTGCGTGTATCCGGAAATCACTCATCCTTCACTCAGAAAACACATGAAAAACATCTATTCACTGTGACAGAGTAAATGAGTCATATACAGAATCAGGGTTACTTACCTCCGTGAAGTTGGCCCCCCACCCAACGCAAAACGTCGGCAAAATAGTCTCAATCGTTTGTGCTCCGTTTGTGCTGGTTTGTGCAGGTAAAAGTTTCGTTTGTGCTGCTTCGGTTTTTAAAATATTAGACATTGAATTAGAGGCGATGACGTCACCAGCCCCCCCACATGCTCCAAATTCACCCAAAATAATCTTCTTTGTTTGTGCTGGTTTGTGCCGTAAAAAAATAGTTTGTGCTGCTTTGGTTTTTTAGATATTAAAATATTATTTAGTGATAATTCTGAGGTCACTCAGCCCCCCACATGCTCCAAATTTACCCCAATAGTCTCGTTTGTTTGTGCTGGTTTGTGCTGGTATTTTTGTTTGTTACTTCTACTAAGCAGCACATTTTCATGTCTTTATATATCGGATGAAATATTAAAGTCAAATTACAAAGATGGAAATCAAGTGTTTCTTCACTGATCTTTAAATGTCTAAAACATTGTAAATACTTTTTAATGTGGGTCGAATAAAATAAAATATTGGCTTGGCCTACACTGAGAAAATTGGTATAGGATTTACTTCAAGACAATTTTCACTCAGAAATTGCTAGTAAATTTCACAAATAATTACAAAGAAGTAACATTGAATTAAACCAGAAATAATGAAGTAGAATGACTGAAATGCTGTCTTGTAAAATGCAAAAATTTTATTTTATTGTTATATTTTATTTTTATATTACATTGTATTATTAGCATTATTTTATATTATTTTATATTATATTAATTTTTTTAATATTATTACATTTCTAGTAATTCCAACAATCTCATCAAAAATCTGAAATCTGTTATGATATGATAATAAAATAATAATATAAAAATTCTATAATAATAAAATAAAACATTTTAAATGACAAAGTTTCACTGAGTTTGACCTGTGCATAATTTTGATTGTTTGATAAATGCTTTATATATATATATATATATATATATATATATATATATATACAAATTAAAGCACACACTAATTATTATATTATAGAGTTCAGAATGGTTTGCAGAGCAGAAATGACAGTAGTAACTATTTCATAGAAGCACAAGACTGTTAATATCATGCATTGACTGCACATTGTGACTAACATTGCCTTTGAGACATTCTGATTTAAAGTTTATTTACATTTCTGCTAAGCAATACTAAGATTGAATAATAGCAGAAAGTACATTGAAAGATAAAATTGCAAGAAAAAACATAAAATACAAAAATACCCCAAAAATATAAAAACATTTTCAAAACATTTTCTCACACTATTGCACTGCCTTACTGTTGAAATACTGCCATTCAGCATACATACACACAGACATTTCATCCGGTCTCAGTGGACGCTGCAGTAACATTCACAGCTTCATACGGTTAACCGAGTTAATCCTGAGTTAAAGGGATAGTTCACCCAGAAATGAAAATGTGATGTTTATCTGCTTACCCCCAGGGCATCCAAGATGTAGGTGACTTTGTTTCTTCAGTAAAACACAAACTGAGATTTTTAAGTCAAACCGTTGCAGTCTGTCAGTCCTATTATGTAGGTGAATGGGAATCACGGCTTTGAGAGTCACAAAACATACACAAACAAAACCAAAGTAAACCCTGCGGCTCGTGATGATACATTGATGTGTAAAGACACGAAACGATCGGTTTGCGCAAGAAGCTGAACAGTATTAATATAGTTTTTTACCTCTGATTTTCAAATGGACCATTGGTCTCAAATGGGTCTCAAATTGGACCATTGGTCTCAAATGGACCATTGACACTCCTAATTGAGATTGTAGAGAAGAGTGTCAATGGTCCATTTGAGAGATAGGTGGCGGTAATGCACTTATAAGTCTGCGATCCGCCGTAAAGCAAGAAGAAGAAGACGACGACTCACGTGCCGGCTGAAGAAGAAGGCGCGAAGACGCTCGGGACCGTTCGGACATTGAGGTGAAAATCAGAGGTAAAAAACAATATTAATACTGTTCAGTTTCTTGCACAGACCGATCATTTCGTGTTTTTACACATCAATGTGTCATCACGAGCCGCAGGGTTTAATTTGGTTTTGTTTGTGTATGTTTTATGACTCTCAAAGCCGTGATTCCTATCCACTGACATTATAGGACTGACAGACTGCAACGGTTTGTGTTAAAAATCTCAGTTTGTGTTCTACTGAAGAAACAGTCACCTACATCTTGGATGCCCTGGGGGTAAGCAGATAAACATCACATTTTCATTTCTGGGTGAACTATCCCTTTAACAGCGAGACGTGAGACAGATAACTCGTCTGTCAGCTGAACACAATCAGATGGGGGTTAAACAGAAGCCCGGAGCTGCAGAGATCACCGTCCACCGCTGGACACGAGTGTGAGAGACGACTGGCATTTGATCAGATCTACTTTATTATTCGATTAGTGTAAAGGCCGATTAGAGCATGAGCGGTGAGGACGAGCACTGACGTTTGCATGTCTGCCGTGATTGAGACAGATGAGATTTCCACCAAGGAATCAATCGCTCCGGCGCTCAGGAAAGGCCAGGTGTCGTTTTCAATGCTTGCATTGAGTTTTCCCCTTACTTTAACCTTTAAAATCAAATCAAATATTTTTAATCATATATAATTAAAATTGTATTTTAATTGTATACATTTTAATTGCATCTTTCATATATAAAATGCAGCTCAAAGTGCTTCACAGGTCAGAAAAAAAAAATATAGAAACGAAGTTACTCATCTAAATATTTATTCCTTGCATTGTTTAGCCTTTCTGTTTTCCATATCTAATGTTTGCATTTAGTTTCTTTGACTTTGACCTTATTAAAATAAATAAATTACTAATACATTTTATTTGTGAAGCATCATTCATATCTATCTTTAAAACTAAAAACAAAATTACATTTAATTTGAATAGGATCATTTATATGTATCTATTAAACTCAATATAAATAAATAATACATTTTGTGTAGAATCATTCATATCTATAAAAAAAATTAAATAAATTACATTTAATTTGAATAGGATTATTTATAACATCTATTAAACTCAATAAAAATAAATAAATAATAAATTTTATTTGTGAAGCATCATTAATATCTATCTATAAAACAACAACAACAAAAAAGAAAAAAAAGAGTTACATTTAATTTGAATAGGATCATTTATATCTATCTGTTAAACTCAAGAAAAATAAATATAAAATTCAAGAAAAATTTTAATCAATCAATATATAAATAAACAATACGTTTGATCTGTGTAGCATCATCATATCTATAAAACTCAATAAAAATGAATGATAAATGCTAAATGTTATTTTATATCTATCTATCTATCTATCTATCTATCTATCTATCTATCTATCTATCTATCTATCTATCTTTCTATCTATCTATCTATCTATCTACTGTATCTATCTATCTATCTATATCTATCTATCTATCTATCTATCTATCTACTGTATCTATCTATCTATCTATTAGCATAATCATATCTATAAAACTCAATAAAAATGCATGATAAATGCTAAATTTTATTTGTATAGCATCATTCATTTCTATCTATCTATCTATCTATCTATCTATCTATCTATCTACATGGTTAAAAAGTAAAAATTGCCAATTTGTAAAAAAAATACTCAAGATACATCATATGTGAGTTTCCCCTTTAAAAAATATAAATAAATATATAAAAATAAAACAATAAATGATATCTATCTAAAAATAAATTGCCAATGTTTTAAGAAAAACTCATTCAAGATACATCATATGTGAGTTTCCCCTTTAAAAAATATAAATAAATATATAAAAATAAAACAATAAATGATATCTATCTAAAAATAAATTGCCAATGTTTTAAGAAAAACTCATTCAAGATACATCATATTCTATATTATATATAAGTCTTACAATATTATTGATTTATTTTAATAATGGTTAGATATTTTAATAGAAAATATTAAAAGAAAACTATATTTCGAAGTGCATTGATTGATTCATGTTTAAAAAGACAAAACAAAGACATCAGACAGGGATTGTTCTCCTCTCCCTCTTTTTATCTGTCTGTGTCTCTTTTCTTCCCCCTCACACATTAATTATTATTCTCATTAATCTCAGCAGATATCTTCTCTGTTGTTGCTTTGCTCCTCGAGCACAGAATCCTGAGCTCATCTCTGCGTGCAGCCGTTTCCATCGGCAACATTTCACTCAAGGCTTTTGTGAACTTCCCTAATTAGCTTCAGTCCTCAGAATACCAATGAGCCAAATTCCCACTCCATGACCGATCCCAACAGGGAGGAACGACGGAATCAGTAATATCTCTGATGCTGCATGCATTTTTACACCACAGCTACAGCTACACACCCTTAATGTAAAGTAAAGGGAATCCAGGTCAGATCTAATCTGGTTCCTAGGTGGAAAAATTCATGTCATCACTTAAACCTGATGCATTTCTGGAAAAAAGGAGTATGTTTAAGTTGCATGAAGCTGCTCATAAATGCTGGAGTTTCTGCATGCACAGCATCGCCCTCCGGAGGCCTGGAGAGGAACTCAAAGCATTGAGGACTGAATACGATAATGCAATTTTGAGTCTCTTTTTATGTGTGGAATATGTAGCAGTGAACAGTCTGTGTGCATACCTAAAAAACATAAATAAGCCTATTTTAATTTAATTTTTAAAAACCAGTCTTAATTTTCCAAACTAAGCTACATTTTTATGCACCTGAATTTAAAAGCAGGTGTTTGATTGTAGCACCAGTCTATGCAGCAGTTCATGCGACTGTGCCCTGAATCAGAGCAGAAGAAGAGCGAGAAGCCCATACCTTGATGGTGGGAAGCACTAAATCCATGGCGGCACATTGTCGAGGGCTCAGACTGCGAGCTTCCTCCCGGATCACATGCTCCTGAACACAGAGAAAGACAGAGTCAATTACTGTCTTTACATCCACATTTAAATGCACTTCAAATCTTGTGACGTGACATGTGACATGTGACGTGACATGTGGCCAAGTATGGTGACCCATACTCGGAATTAGTGCTCTGCATTTACCCATCCAAAGTGCACACACACAGCAGTGAACACACACAAACCGTGAACACACACCCAGAGCAGTGGGCAGCCATTTATGCTGCGGCGCCCGGGGAGCAGTTGGGGGTTCGGTGCCTTGCTCAAGGGCACCTCAGTCGTGGTATTGAAGGTGGGAGAGAGCACTGTACATTCACTCCCCCCACCTACAATTCCTGCCGGTACGAGACTCGAACCCACAAACTTTGGGTTATGAGTCCGACTCTCTAACCATTAGGCCACGACTTCCCCACATTCCCACATTCATTTCCAACACCGGTCTAACTATATATACCACCTCATGTAAAAGAATTGGAATGAAATGCCATGCATAAAATGACTTGTTCAGATATGTTTGCTGTTTTTATTTGATTTGATTTGAGCTAATTATAATATGCATGCCCTCCATATTATATTTTATTTTAGCTATAATAATATTCATATAAATAAAATATATAAGACCTCCAGTAAAATGTTTTAGTAATAAAATCAAATATTTTCTTTTATGAAGGGTGTATATATTTGACTTCATAGCTAAAATGATCAAATCAAATAAAACGAAACAAAATTAAAAATATATTTTTCTCCATTTCCAAAGCTGGTCAAGCTAAACTACTTTATGTTAAACTGTTTTGATAAAATGCAATGCATAGAATAATTCTGAGAGTTTAGATTTGCTTGTCAAGTTTGCTGTTTTTTTTATTTTATTTCAGCTGTAAAGAAAAATATACATGCCCTCCATTATTTATGTATACATTTATTTTAGCTATAAAATTAAAAGCCAATAGCAAATATATTATAATGTATTATTTAATTTTTATTTTGTTCTAGTTATAAAAAATATTTTATTTTATGAAGGGCTTATATATTTCAATTCATTGCTAAATAAAAATAAATAAATAAAAAAGGGCTGTGAGCACTCAGTTTTGTTTAACATGTTTCCTAGTTTGTTTCTCTCTTTTTTCTAAAATGACTTTTCCAAGTTCCCTCCATCTTCTCTGGTTAGTTTATTTGAACACCGGAACCCTGTCCATAACATTAGGTGGGATATTCCGGTAAAACCCACACAAAATCTCAGGATTTATAAGGATGGCCAGTGTGCGTTAGTCTTTTAATGTGAGCTTTGCATGCATACAACATTCAGAGGTCAGCAGGGTTTTCTAGCAGCAATTTCATTTAATCCTACAGGTCAATGGCGGTGCAAAGTTTAATACAAATAAGCCTGAGAGTGATAAGAGAGCGGCGTGCGAGTCAGTGTTACAAGAGCAAGAGCTGATTCTGTCCACTGACTTCTCCCAGCTTCAGAGACGCGCTCACACCTTTAGTGTATTGATCAGCTGTTCAGGTCAGAACACATTCAGACTCGCTGCACTCCAGAACAAACACAAACACACCGAATGCACATTTCAGAACTCAGCGTGTGTTAAATCTTACTGCACTTTCATAAAACCTCACTGGATGCACAGTGCAATAACCCCCCCACCTCAGCAGCTACATAAGGTGCAGCAATCAGTAGAACTTATATTTTTGAATTTTCAATACAAATGTTTAAACATTCTTGAAGCAAATACATTTACTTCAGAAGCAACATTGTTTTGAAAAGATGATCAAAATGAAGTGTGTTTTTACTTGAAACAAGAATACATATTTGCCAGTGGGGTCAGAAAAATTATCGTTTTCTTTTTAAATTATTGTTCTCACCCCACTCTCAGATTTTATTTTTCTTGCTCTAGTCTTAAATTCACTTAATTTTATACTTAATATCTTAACTAATTTTGCTTCTCAAGTAAATGAAACTTGATTTATGAATGTTTAGATATTTTTTTAAAGAAATTAATACGTTTATTCATCAAGGATGCGTTAAATCGATCAAACGTGACAGTAAAGAGATTCATATTCTTACAAATAATTTCTATTTCAAATAAATTCTGTTCTTTCCAAACTTTCTATTCATCTGTAAATCCTGAAAATAAAATGCATCACAGTTTCCACAAAAATATTGGGCAGCACAACTGTTTTCAACATTGATAATAATCAGAAATGTTTCTTGAGCAGCAAATCAGCATATTAGAATGATTTCTGAAGATCATGTGACACTGAAGACTGCAGTAATGATGCTGAAAATACAGCTTTGATCACAGGAATACATTACAGTTTAACAGATATTCACACTGAAAAGAGTTATTTTACAAAACAATAATATTTCACTATTTATTCTTTATTTTTGATCAAATAAATGCAGTCTTGCTGAGCAGAAGAGACTTCTTTTACCATTAAAAAACGCTTCCATTGAATTTATTTATTTTTTTAGTGAGTTTTAAGGCAGCTGCATATAATACAAAAAGCCATAGACAGTACCGCAGTTTCACTGGGTTTAGAAACAGAGCGGTTGAATTCTACACACAAGAACAGGAACCATAAAAACGCATTTGGAGCTAGAGCTGCAATTGAGCAGAGATGTTTCAGTGCATATGAAATGAGACAGAGAGAGGGACAAATGAGATGGAGCGTCTCCGCGGCTGGACTGTGACGAGAAGTCCTCCATCTGTCTGACACCTGCTCAGATCCTCCTCTGGACTTAAACTCCTCAGCGGGGCACATATAATTACACCAGCAGAAGCAGGGAAGTTTTCCAGAGAGACCGTAATGATGCAAACGGGCAGCGTTTGACAGACAGCTGTAAAGCCTTAGCATAAGCCAGAAAGTGTTTTTGCAGCTAAACGGGAGCTACATGAAAGCGCTGCTGTAATTTGTGAGGATAGTGGATATCTAGTGCTGCTCCGAGTCCTCTGAGCTCCACGAGGAGCGATGCCTTCCAAATCTGACAAAATCCTGCCGCTTTAAGCTGAACATGCCTTGCTAACGTCTGCAATCTGATGCACATATTTGTATTCACAGGCTTGATTATTAAACCAATTACCTCCTATTTTGGGCTCATGTTCAAACACATGAAAGCCATTGCTTAAAGTTCATGCAAAAAACAAAAACACACACACACACACACACACACACACACACACCACACAGACAAACACAGACACACACACACATGCACGCACACGCACACACGCACGCACAGACACACACGCACGCACGCACACACGTACACACACTCACACACAACACAACCACACACACAGACACACACACACACACAATCACACACAACACAATCACACACACACAATCACAGACACACACACACACACACACACACATGCACGCACACACACACACACACACACACACACACACACACACATTTACATTTATTCATGTAGAAGATGCTTTTATCCAAAGCGACTTACAATGTTATGAAAATGTTATTTCTCAATGTTCTCTGATCATTTTGATCTGAATGTTTTACAAACGTCTTTTCTTGGTTATGTGAACGTTAAGTGAACATTCCGTTTTATCATTTTGCAAACATTATGGAAACGTTACCTTTGAATGTTCTCTGAACAAAGTAACAGTACCATTTAAAAAAAAATAAATGGTAGCAAAACATCCAATTAAAATGTTTCAGAACAAAAAAACGTGTCATGAACAATGTATAAATGACATTTTTGAGAATGTTACTAAAGGCCAGATAACTCGGAATGAATGTTCTACTAACATTATCAAAGCAACAGTTTGTGCAAAAATTTTAATTTACACACCCACATACTTGTATACTGCCAAAAAACAGTTAATAAAATGTTCTTAGAATGTTTTGCTAATGTTCCCATTAAGTTATGAAAACATTATTTCTGGATGTTTTCTGAACGTTAAAGAAACATTTCTCTTTTATCATTTTGCAAACATATTGGAAACATTACTTTTGAATATTCTCTGAACATAGTAACATAAAAAAAATCAATGGTAGATGAACGTCCAATTGAAACGTTTCAGAAAAAAGCTCCCTGAACGATGTATCAATCATGTTTTTGTGCAAATGTTTTGAGAATGTTTTTGCTTTTTGCAAAAGCTCATTTTGTATAATATAAAAAAAACAGCTAATAAAAATGTTTACTTGTTGCTAACGTTCCTGTTAAGTTATGAAAACATTATTTCTGGAGGTTCTCTGAACGTGTTCATCTGAAACGTCTTTTCTTGGTTATGTGAACATTAATGGGACAATTCATTGTATAATTTTGCAAATTTTACAGTAGTAACATTTTTTTTTTTTTAATGGCTTACAAATATTTACATTTTGATTAAATGCAGATAAAACGTTTCTGGGAAAAAAGTTCCATAAACGATGTTTAAATAAATGTTTGTGCTTATGTTTTAAGGATGTTATTAAAGACCAGATAACTTTGAATAGATGTTTTATAAATGTTACCGGAATGTTTGTTCATAACTTTCAGAGAACCTTGTCCAATCATTCTGAGCATGTTCCCTGTTAGCTGGGACGATTTTGAACAACCTTTTTTGGAGTTATAACAACACAATTTTTATTTTATGGGTCAACTATCCCTTTAATATGAAAGTTATAATGTTTTCTTTAGTATAGATTGGAAAACCAAGTCCTCACCTTGAGTTTGGAGAGCTGGCCGAGGTCCTTGGCAGCGCTGAAAATCATCTGAGCCCCTTGCTGTTAAACAAAAGCACAAAACATTTTGTTTGTTCATGTCACTTACTGGAATATTATTTTCCAAAAACAATGATGGCCATTGTGATAACATTTAAAATAAAATAAAATAAAATAAAATATATAGGGCTTTGATTAAATACTCTATTTTTATACTGTATTTTATTTTAGCTATGAAATTAAATATATAAGCTTTGCACCATTTTATTTTAACTATAAAGTAAAATATACAAGGCCTACCTTAAATATTTTTATTTTATAGCTATGAAAGTGTGTGTGTGTGTGAGTGTGAGTGTGTGTGAGTGTGAGTGTGAGTTTGAGTGTGTGTGTGTGTGTGTGTGTGTGTGTGTGTGTGTGTGTGTGTGTGTGTGTGGCTGACAGACGTGTTACACTCACTGTCTGGTCTGAGAGAGGTGGAAGAACTATCTGTTGTTCGATGGTGTTGAGCACTATCTTCCACAGCTCCTTAAGGACCCGTTTGAGAACCGTCTTCTCACAGATCTTGGCAAACAGAATTAGGCTGGAGAGAAAAAAGAGGGATGGAGTGAAAGAAAGAAATGCAACTGGTGCTTCAACAGATGTAGCAGTGGGTTTCCTCACTTCTTGTCCAGCAGGTCCATGAGGGGTCTCAGGACGGTCTCTGCATCCATGGCTGCGTTACTCTTGTTCCCTGCGCTTCCCTTCATCTGCATCAGCTCCTGGTTCATTTGTTTGACACAGTCCTCAATGACCGGCTTGAAACTGCACAGACATGATAAACCTAAAAACTACATCCATACTAGCATTCATTTAAGAAAGAAGAACACATTTTCATCATTCAAGCTCACCTGTATGTCTATATAACCATCAAATAAAATATATAAGTACTCTATAAAATATGTTTATTTAATAAAATAACAAAAAAAAACTATGATTTTTATCATTCAAGCTCATCTGTATGTCTATGTTTTCTAATCATAGAAGGCAACATGAATTTAATGCAAAATGGATCTATATACTTCCTCCATAAATGTTGCAGGTGTATTTTATTTTAGCTATACAGTAAAATATATAAGACCTTCGTTGAACTATAAATAAAAGATAATTTATTATTATAATTATTTTCTATTTTATTTCATAAATTCTAATCAATACAAATATTTAATTGTATTAAATACATAAATATAAAACAGTGATTTTTATCATTTTAACTATAAAATTAAATATATGTCCTTTATAAAAATAGTTTTATTTTATTTTAATGTATTTATTTTCAATCACTTGTTTATTTTGTTATCTGCGTCTTGTCACTTGTCATC
>NW_015505674.1:139430-156569 GCF_001515645.1 Sinocyclocheilus grahami
TTTTGGTGTACACTCTTAAAAATAAAGGTGCTTCACGATGCCATAGAAGAACCTTTTTGTCTAAATGGTTCCATAAAGAACCTTTAACATCTGAAGAACCTTTCTGTTTCTCAAAAGCTTCTTTGTGGTGAAAGAAGGTTCTTCAGATTATAAAAAGGTAAGAAAGAGATGCTTCTTTGACTGAATGGTTCTTTGTGGAACCAAAAATGGTTCTTCTATGGCATCGCTTGAAGAACCGTTTGAAGCACCTTTATTTTTAAGAGTGTATGTTGGGCACGAGCTCCGCCCTCTTCTGGAAAAGGGGCGGGTAGCAGCAGCTCATTTGCATTTAAAGATACATGCAAATGTTTTTGCTTCTGTTAAAAAATGGTCATTTTCAGCGTGGAATACTAAAGGGGTCATGAACTGAGAAAACAATATTCCCTATATCTTTTGACATATAAGAGGTCATTGTAATTAAGTGAATGTGTTTAGTAAACAATAACCAGCTTTATATATTTATTATCAATAAAACCATTTTTTTTCATTCTCATATTTTAATTAAACATATTTTTCCCCCACAACTAACCATTTTTTTAACCATGTTCATAATTTTAAACTGAGAAATATTCATTAGCATACATTAAAATAAATTTCCTTAAGGCAAAAAAAATAAATAAATAAATAAATCTGGCCAAAATATATTTTAAATATATGTCAACTATATATTGTAATGAGTGAAGCTCAAAACATATTTCAAGGGCACATTTTTATATTTCCAATTTTTCTTAAAATGTGACATGTGAATGTATTTTCATTGGACTGAAATATATGGAGTGCAAAATATACTTTTATAAAAATATATAGTTAGATATTTTCTGTATACACACACACACACGCCAACACATTTATATGCAATTCAAATACATAAATCTTAAATTTAGGCCTAAATATTTATGTGAGTGCATTAAGGTGAATAAATAATGGCCGACTGTTAAATTTTGGCTGAACGACTCCTTAAACATTGAGTGTTAGCAGCCTCAGTTCTTGAAGATAATTGTCCTTGTGAGGTTTCATGCCAGGAAACTCGAGCAGGTGCAGCATGCTCTTGAGGGGGCGGGACAGGAAGTACGAGAGACAGGAAGTGAGGTGTTTCAATGGGTGTTCGTGCTGCTCAAACGTGTCCAGTTAAACCGCTCAACCGGGATGAATTAGGACCGTACACTACAGCCAGAATTCACAACCAGAGAGCAGCGTCAACATTTGCTTTCATTTAATGTTGCTCCAAACAGAAAGCCAGAAAGTACATGAGCTTACAGGTTTGGAACGACATGAGGATAAGTAAATGATGGCAGAATTCTGGCTGTAGAGCAGCGGTGTATAGAGATGTTAAAGGAAACCTGTCCACACACCTTGCAGAAGACCACAGTCCCTTCCTCCTGGTGCAAGAGCCCAGAGGAGACGGGAACGACAAGAAACAAGGACATTGTCATAGTTGGAGAGAACAGAGAGAAGAACACAATTCACACGGGACGTTAAGTTGCGTTCACATCAGGCAGATTTACCGTAATTATGAGGCGACTCTGAGATTCTGCTCTGAACTCACTGAATCATTCGGAATCATTTGTTTCTAAGACAACACTGGATGTCAAATGGATCCATGCATGTGTGGCTAATCTTGAATAGGTTTGGGGGATGGAGAATCATTTCCATTTTTTAATTAATTAAATGATTTTCACGGTTCTCTTAAAGGAGTAGTTCAACCAAATTTGAAAATTTGCTGGAAATGTGCTCACCGTCAGGCCATCCAAGATGTAGATGAGTTTGTTTCTTCATCAGAAATGTAGCATTGCATCAGTGTCTCAGCAATGGATGCCCTGTAGTGAATGGGTGCCGTCAGAATGAGAGTCCAAACAGCTGATAAAAACATCACAATAATCCACAGCACTCCAGTCCATCAGTTAATGTCTTGAGGATACAAAAGCTGCGTGTTTGTAAGAAACAAATCCATTATAACGAGATTTTTAACTTCAAACCCTTGTTTCTGACTAAAATATGAGTCCAGAAATCCATGCTTCCTCCAGTGAAAAAGTGTTCAGGTCTGAATCAGGAGAGAAATCTGCACAGATCAAGCAGCGTTTAAACAGCTCTAAACAAATGTGTGGCTGGATTTTGATGTGAGAGACAACAGGAGATGCCCTTTTTCACCGGAGGACGCGTTATTATGGATTATGGATTCATATTTTAGCCAAAAGCAACGGTTTGACGTTAAAAACGTCTTAATGCTGGATTTGTTTCAGCTTTTGTCTTCTCCAGATGTTAACTAATGGACTGGAGTGCTGTGGATTACTGTGATGTTTTTATCAGCTGTTTGGACTCTCATTCTGACGGCACCCATTCACTGCAGAGCATCCATTGCTGAGCAAGTGATATAATGCTACATTTCTGCAAATCTGATGAAAAAACAAACTCATCCTAATCTTGGATGTCCTGAGTGTGAGTATATGTACACCAAATGATCATTTTTGGGTGAACTATTCCTTAAAGTTGTCATGAACAGTTCTTTACTGCCAATGCTAAACAAACACTGTGCTAAAATACTAAAGTGTTTGCAGCAGTAGGAAATAAGTGAGATTAGAAAGAAATACTGGATGAGGCAAAACAATACTAATAATATAAATAGACAGCATGTCTTTTTATTGCACTGTCTGCTCTGGATGGAATTCAACATAATGGATTTGTTGTATTTAATAAAAGTAAAAGATTAAAAATCTGTCTCAACTCATATTGGTTTCAATAATTCTAACAATTCACACTGAATTACTGAATCACTCAGAGAAGTAATCATTATAAATCATTACTTTTGTCAAACTACTCAAATACTTATTAAAATGATAATTATTGATTGTTACTGTATTTTGTGAGAAGTGTGTAATTTCTGACTGGCTGGTTAGAGAACATAAAAATTAGGATACATTTTTTTTAATATAAAATGAAATAATAAAATAAAGTGTTACAGCAGTATTGCTTTTATTTTATGATCATTACAAATCATTACTTCTGTCATGTAAAACTCAAATAAAATATTAACCCAAATTACTGAAATGATAATTATTTATTGTTACTGTATTTTTTGACAATTAATGTAATTTGTCATTTCCAACTGGCGGTTCAGTGAACATCTAAAGATACACATTAAATAAATGAGAAATAAAATATAAAATATAACAAATAAAATAGTTACCAAAAACAATAATGTTTTTTTTTTGTTTATTTAAAATAAAATAATAAATAAGATAAAATAAATGTTAGCAAAACAGTACTGTTTTTGTTTAGTTTATTTGTTAAGTATATAATTAGGCCTAATTAATCTTTAAGTACTGAAAGAGTCATTAGCTATATTTCCATCCAAAGATGCAAATTTAACTTATGCACAAAACTGGAATATCGCATAAAACATTTGCGAATAAAGCACCATTTCAATCCAGCGAGTCAAAGAAAACAAAATCGTCACTTCCTGATAAACTGGCACTAAATATCTCTAAGAAAACTAGGAGAAGCCACTGAATATAATAATTTGCATATGTAATAAATTACTTGCACTTCAGAGAGAGCAGACGTAACACAATAAATGCAGGCATTGCTTTTAGAGGTGGATACTGCTGTTTGGGAATGCAGTCGTGTTAGACAGTAATTATACAGAAATACTTTGATGACAGACTTTCCTCAGGCATTTCAGAACGACCAAAACAGCATATAGATGCATTGAAACGAGATCGGTTTTCTTATCGGATAAAAAGTTTATCCTACTCAGTTGTGCGCATAAAAATATTTATTTTTAGAATTTATGCGCATCTTGGCGTTTCCATCCAGGGTTTTTTAAATGCGATAATCCAAAATGCGCATAAAGATAGGTGGATGCAAACATAGCTATTGATGAAATCATAAAGCAATTAGACTGATATAAAGGACTAAACTGAATTAGAAACGGAACCAGAATCTTGACATTCTAATCTTGAAGAAACACAGAAAAAGCGCTCCAGGTAACTCTTGACTAACCAGTGACATATAACTCATCAGTATGTGTTGATGTAGGAAACTAACCAGCTGTAGCTGCCGAAGCCTGATGTCAAGAGGAAGAAGCTGGAACTGCTTGGACCTTCTAGTTGCAACTAATCAGACTCATAATTACGGTAATTCAGACATTCATGAACGCAGCTTTACAGTAAGGGACGTTCAACAGCTTCACTCACACAGACAGTTAGTGGGAAACATTGCTGTGCAGTCTTCAGAAACATTGATTAGATTACTAACCTGTTTTCCTCCCATGGACTCGAACATCTTCTCCAGCTGAACTCGGAGCTGCTGGATGTTGTTCAAGAGGATGCAGGACTGTCAGGAGAAGAAAGATAGACAAGATATTTCATGACTGATCGATTGCACTGCTTTCCAGATAGTTTTCAAAACTCTCCGCCTGGCTAATGCAAGGAGACGTCTGTACTAGAAGACTTCTGTGAATATATACACAGGGCATCGATTCGTCTGGATGCTGATCGTTGATTTTGCACATCTTACTTTCATCAGTGGCAGGAAATCTGAATTTCATTACACAGAAATCTATGCCTCCGCATCTTCAGAGAAATGGCAGATTTACACAACGGAACACACTTGAGTTGTATTTAAACACTCATTTCCTTTTGAAGATACATGAAATTAATTCACAGCAACTGTTTTCTTAAAGCATAATGTTTCCTTGTATCTAATAATATTTAAAGTCAGTTGTATTTTGTTACACTGTAATAGTTATTATATTAGTTAATAGTCATAATCATAATAGTTATTAATGCATCTGACAGGTTGCCCTATAATGCACAATTTAATACATTTGAATTCTAATGCATTGCATGTTTTCATTATAGATCAATATAATATTCATAAATTCTCAATATCTAACGATAGATAGATAGAGAGAGAGAGAGATAGAATAAACAAAAATTAAAAAATAACATTTACTATTGTTATAGTACTATTGTTGTTCTTGTTATAAAAATTATGCATTATTTATTTTTATGATTTTGGCAGATAAACAAATTAATAGAGTGCATTAGAAAAAAAGAATATATATATATATATATATATATAATATAAATAATACAATAATGATTATACTTATTATTATTGTTTATTTGTTTGTT
Source organism: Sinocyclocheilus grahami (assembly GCF_001515645.1). Taxonomy (NCBI): domain Eukaryota; kingdom Metazoa; phylum Chordata; class Actinopteri; order Cypriniformes; family Cyprinidae; genus Sinocyclocheilus; species Sinocyclocheilus grahami. The sequence continues at coordinate 144,605 of NW_015505674.1, forward strand.
ATTATTTTAGGGAAACAAATAAAACTATTAAAATAATGCATTACACTGCATTAGAAAAAACAGAAAAATATAATATAAATAATCTAATAATGATGATACTTACTATTATTATTATATTATTAAAATAGACAAAAATGTATTATTATTATTTAGTTATTTATTTATTTTGGGGAAAAACAAATGAAAAGAATGCATTAGAACGTACAGTATGAATATCTTTAAAACCACCTCCCAAATACATTACAAGCATGTTATTTTATGTGTAGAATGACATCTGTAATTGAAAAAGGTTAATAAACCATCAAACTCAATAATCGGACTGATGGTAGACTAAGGTTTAAGATGACCTTCAGACTGAGTGTGACAGCAAAGCGACTGACCCCGGGTTCCTGAGACGCAATGCACTTTGGGTAAATAGTGTCTGTTCCAGTAAATGTTAAAGAAGCAGATTTGTGTTTTAAAATAGACAAAAATGTATTATTATTATTTAGTTATTTATTTATTTTGGGGAAAAACAAATGAAAAGAATGCATTAGAACGTATAGTATGAATATCTTTAAAACCACCTCCCAAATACATTACAAGCATGTTATTTTATGTGTAGAATGACATCTGTAATTGAAAAAGGTTAATAAACCATCAAACTCAATAATCGGACTGATGGTAGACTAAGGTTTAAGATGACCTTCAGACTGAGTGTGACAGCAAAGCGACTGACCCCGGGTTCCTGAGACGCAATGCACTTTGGGTAAATAGTGTCTGTTCCAGTAAATGTTAAAGAAGCAGATTTGTGTTGACACACAGATGAACTAGAGATCCGGCAGTCATAACGCTCTTGTATAAGCGTCCCAAGAGTTAATTGGATGGGTAGGAGTGTGTAATTAGCGCAGGAGTCCATAAGCTAATTAAAACGGGCTCTTACTGTCTGCACCGACACACTTCCTAAAGGTCACATGTCAGCCGTGTGACAAATAGCTCTGAAACTAAAATACGAAGCCGTCGCACTAATTGAAACGAGGGAACATCGTCTCTGTGACGAGAGCGGCTGATTTCACACACTCGTAAATTTAATTCAAGACAATGTATATAAACTCCGGTGAGCTGATTTATGGGCATCGGTGCGTTTAAAGATGTAGATATTCTTAGGATGAGCCGAGCTGTCAATTAAGCGATGGATGAACCCCGAGGAGCGGCTCTGTCCTCTGAGACCGAACAGAGATATGTCTTTAATTACCGGCCGCGTCATTGTCTCTCTGTGGTCCTGTCACGGCACTTAAAAGATACATCTGTCTTTCTTCCCACCGCAGACGTCCTGCGTGTCAAGCTTTTATAATCATTACAGGAAGACACGGTGAAAATTCGAGGTAGAACAAAAGCAGCTCTGAGTTAGCGCCGCGAATCATGTCATATTGCACAAAGAGCATAAAGTCGAAAGCACAGAGGAAGGAGACGAGGACGCGAGAAGGTCTCGCAAGTTATTTGTTAGAAACGAAGGAAGCATCCGCAAGCCGTCCAATCAAATCCTTTATGATCTGATCAAGCCACACTCGCAGGGTCATGACTTTAAAACACGAAGACATTTTATGACAAAGCAGATTTGTATGTGTGTGAGTGTGTAGGAAGTTCATAGACTCACCACTTTCTCTTTGTTCAGATGGTTGTTGAAGTCTTTAGAGATGATCACAGCATACTGGAGAAGAACTTTATTTATGGTCTGGAAAGAGAATAAAATGTGGATTATTATTCAATTCAATTCAAGTTGATTTGTATAGCCATTTTCACGATGCAAATCGTTGCAAAGCAGCTTTACAGAAAATTAAAGTTTCAACATTATATTTAGTTGTAGCTTATCAGCGGTGACTATCTCAAGTTGATGTCCATATGGCAGAAATGCACGGTAAAAATCAAGCAGTTAGTTAATGACATGTAATCAAACAGACGGTGAACACTATTAACAGCAATGATTATATGTTGCGATCAAACTTATAGCATTATTATATTATAACCTATAGCTTATTACATACTGGTAAAAAATGTATAGCCTGAATGCACTGTAAGTCGCTTTAGATAAAAGCGTCTGCTAAATGCTTAAATTATTAAATTAAATTATTATCATTATCATATATTATAAAACACAGTAGTTTAATTTTATAGAAGCCATAAGTTGGGTTTGTGTTACTGTTATTATTTATAGACCTAAAACACATATGCATTCACTACCAGTCAAAAGTTTAGGGACACTAAGCATTTATCTGATCGAAAATACAGTAACAATTTTTTTAATATTAGTATAATTTAAAATTAGTGTTTTGTATATGCGTATATGTTCAAATTTAATTTATTCCTTTGATGCGCAGCTGTATTTTCAGCATCATTCCTCCAGTCTTCAGTGTCACATGATCTTCAGAAATCAGTATAATATGCTGATCTGCTGCTCAAGAAACATTTCTGATTATTTCAATGTTGAAAAAACATTTATTATATTTGTAATTTAATAATTGTATCATTTCAATGTTTTAATACTTAATGTTTTTTGCATAAAAAGTGATTTTTTTTCAGGATTCTTTGATGAATAGAAAGTTCAAAAGAACAGCATTTATTTGAAATGGAAATCTTTTCTAACAGTATAAATGTCTTTACTGTCACTTTTGATCAATTTAATGCTTCCTTGCTGAAAAAAATATATAAATTTCTTAAAAAAAAGAGACTTTTTAATACTAACACAATTGTAGCCCATGTGACGACGTGTGTGCTTGCATCCATCAAAACAGTTTGGGAACTTTGAGATTAGTAACCTGGAGCCAAGGAAATAGAATACAGCTCTTAACATATTCATAAATATGTAAATAAGTAAATGAGGGCAGTAATGATATGCGTCTTGTAAGGCCGCCGTAATAGATTTCTCGTGTCAAGTTTGCATGAAGTAATCAATGCCTCATACAAAACCCTTTACCCATAATCCTGTGGGATGAGCGCCTCTCTCTCTCTCTCTGCCCTTTGCAGTTCATTTGCATTCACAATAGCTGGCATTATACATTAGCTGGCCTAAAATCTCTTATAAAATCTGCTATGTGTTTGAGCGAGTGAGCATGATCACTGTTTTCATAAGCTGTTTGAGTTGATGTGTTCATTTGTGGTGTTTTCAAAGTTAACCATTACTATTGCTAAAAGGTTTAGCGACGTGATCAAACCTCTAACATCTTGGCTAAAAACGTGTTAATATATAAATGTTATAATATATAAGTATAATAATTAAAGGAATAGCTGAACGGGTGCCGTCAGAATGAGAGTCCATCACGATGCAAATCGTTGCAAAGCAGCTTTACAGAAAATTAAAGTTTCAACATTATATTTAGTTGTAGCTTATCAGCGGTGACTATCTCAAGTTGATGTCCATATGGCAGAAATGCACGGTAAAAATCAAGCAGTTAGTTAATGACATGTAATCAAACAGACGGTGAACACTATTAACAGCAATGATTATATGTTGCGATCAAACTTATAGCATTATTATATTATAACCTATAGCTTATTACATACTGGTAAAAAATGTATAGCCTGAATGCACTGTAAGTCGCTTTAGATAAAAGCGTCTGCTAAATGCTTAAATTATTAAATTAAATTATTATCATTATCATATATTATAAAACACAGTAGTTTAATTTTATAGAAGCCATAAGTTGGGTTTGTGTTACTGTTATTATTTATAGACCTAAAACACATATGCATTCACTACCAGTCAAAAGTTTAGGGACACTAAGCATTTATCTGATCGAAAATACAGTAACAATTTTTTTAATATTAGTATAATTTAAAATTAGTGTTTTGTATATGCGTATATGTTCAAATTTAATTTATTCCTTTGATGCGCAGCTGTATTTTCAGCATCATTCCTCCAGTCTTCAGTGTCACATGATCTTCAGAAATCAGTATAATATGCTGATCTGCTGCTCAAGAAACATTTCTGATTATTTCAATGTTGAAAAAACATTTATTATATTTGTAATTTAATAATTGTATCATTTCAATGTTTTAATACTTAATGTTTTTTGCATAAAAAGTGATTTTTTTTCAGGATTCTTTGATGAATAGAAAGTTCAAAAGAACAGCATTTATTTGAAATGGAAATCTTTTCTAACAGTATAAATGTCTTTACTGTCACTTTTGATCAATTTAATGCTTCCTTGCTGAAAAAAATCGCTTTAGATAAAAGCGTCTGCTAAATGCTTAAATTATTAAATTAAATTATTATCATTATCATATATTATAAAACACAGTAGTTTAATTTTATAGAAGCCATAAGTTGGGTTTGTGTTACTGTTATTATTTATAGACCTAAAACACATATGCATTCACTACCAGTCAAAAGTTTAGGGACACTAAGCATTTATCTGATCGAAAATACAGTAACAATTTTTTTAATATTAGTATAATTTAAAATTAGTGTTTTGTATATGCGTATATGTTCAAATTTAATTTATTCCTTTGATGTGCAGCTGTATTTTCAGCATCATTCCTCCAGTCTTCAGTGTCACATGATCTTCAGAAATCAGTATAATATGCTGATCTGCTGCTCAAGAAACATTTCTGATTATTTCAATGTTGAAAAAACATTTATTATATTTGTAATTTAATAATTGTATCATTTCAATGTTTTAATACTTAATGTTTTTTGCATAAAAAGTGATTTTTTTTCAGGATTCTTTGATGAATAGAAAGTTCAAAAGAACAGCATTTATTTGAAATGGAAATCTTTTCTAACAGTATAAATGTCTTTACTGTCACTTTTGATCAATTTAATGCTTCCTTGCTGAAAAAAATATATAAATTTCTTAAAAAAAAGAGACTTTTTAATACTAACACAATTGTAGCCCATGTGACGACGTGTGTGCTTGCATCCATCAAAACAGTTTGGGAACTTTGAGATTAGTAACCTGGAGCCAAGGAAATAGAATACAGCTCTTAACATATTCATAAATATGTAAATAAGTAAATGAGGGCAGTAATGATATGCGTCTTGTAAGGCCGCCGTAATAGATTTCTCGTGTCAAGTTTGCATGAAGTAATCAATGCCTCATACAAAACCCTTTACCCATAATCCTGTGGGATGAGCGCCTCTCTCTCTCTCTCTGCCCTTTGCAGTTCATTTGCATTCACAATAGCTGGCATTATACATTAGCTGGCCTAAAATCTCTTATAAAATCTGCTATGTGTTTGAGCGAGTGAGCATGATCACTGTTTTCATAAGCTGTTTGAGTTGATGTGTTCATTTGTGGTGTTTTCAAAGTTAACCATTACTATTGCTAAAAGGTTTAGCGACGTGATCAAACCTCTAACATCTTGGCTAAAAACGTGTTAATATATAAATGTTATAATATATAAGTATAATAATTAAAGGAATAGCTGAACGGGTGCCGTCAGAATGAGAGTCCAAACAGCTGATAAAAACATCACATCTGGAGAAGACAAAAGCTGAGACAAATCCAGCATTTAGACGTTTCTAAAACGTTGCTTCCAGCTAAAATATGAGTCCATAATCCATAATAACGCTTCCTCCAGTGAAAAAGTGCATCTCCTGTTGTCTCTCACATCAAAATCCAGTCACATATTAGTTTAGAGCTGTTTCGGTTTGTATAAACAGTGCTTGATCTGTGCAGATTTCTCTCCTGATTCAGACCAGACCACTTTTTCACTAAAGAAAGCAATATTATGGATAGAGGACTCATATTTTAGTTAAAAACGTCTTGATGGATTTGTTTCAGCTTTTGTCTTCTCCAGACGTTAACTGATGGACTGGAGTGGTGTGGATTATTGTGATGTTTTTATCACGTGTGTGGACTCTCATTCTGACGGCACCCATTCACTGCAGAGCATCCATTGCTGAGACACTGATGCAATGCTGCATTATTATTTTTCCTAATTGTTTCAGTTTTTACACTGATCAAATTGACTATACTGTATGGAAACATTCACCAATAAAGCACTCTGTGTCTAAACTGAACTGAGGAGGTCTGTATATCTGATCAAACATTCGGCTCTGGCATCAATGATTTACCATCAATCTCAAATGTTCCTGTTAGCCTTCTACATGCAGCCGCTCAAACAAAACGCTCTCATACACACACAGTGCGATGTTTAGTAAATCAAGGAGGTTTATCCACTCAGTGTAAACTGCTCTAAACCTTCATTAAATCCATCTTTAGCCCTTTATCCGAACCCTGTCACTGCCTGCTAGAGCTCACGAGCTTTTCACTGCTGTAAATCACTGTAAAGAGTAGGTAAACACTTGCACCTGATGATTTCAATTAATTCCTGGAAGTTGAAGCATGTAATGCTTGATGTTAAAATACTACTAATATTCAAAGACACCTATCCACCTTATTCCCATATACGGAAGTAAGCCTATGGGCGAGACTTCCGGTTCATTAGCCTCTAGGGAAATAACGAGAAGAATAACAACGTGCAGTAAACGGTAAATCTGTTCATTATTCAGAAAGGATGAAATGTGAATTAAAAAGGGACAGTAAAAACATTTATAATGTTATAAAAGTTTCTATTTCAAATAAAAACTTTCTATTCATCTGTGAATCCTGAAAAATAAAATGCATCACGGTTTCCAAAACAAAATTGAAGCAGCACAACTGTTTACAGCATTGCTAATAATCAGAAATGTTTCTTGAGCAGCAAATCAGCATATTAGACATTCATCATTCAGAAAATACACAGAAAATAATATGGTAAGACACACTAATTTGCATTTTTACATGAGGAATAAGGTGGATAAATAAGCCATGGTTTGAGGTCAGTAATATATATATATATATATATATATATATATATAAACGAAATTAATACTTTTATTCAGAAAGGATGAAATGTGAATTAAAAAGGGACAGTAAAAACATTTATAATGTTATAAAAGTTTCTATTTCAAATAAAAACTTTCTATTCATCTGTGAATCCTGAAAAATAAAATGCATCACGGTTTCCAAAACAAAATTGAAGCAGCACAACTGTTTACAGCATTGCTAATAATCAGAAATGTTTCTTGAGCAGCAAATCAGCATATTAGAATGATTTCTGAAGGATCATGTGACACTGAAGACTGCAGTAATGATGCTGAAAATTCAGCTGCGCATCACATAAATAAATTATATTTGAACATATATTTACATAGAAAACAGCTATTTTAAATTGTAAAAATATTTCACAATTTTACTGTATTTTTGATCGAATAAATGCAACTAGACATCTTTTAAAAACATTTTTAAAAATCATACCAACCCCAAACTTTTTTTTAGCAACACTACAGTGCTTTCAGGCAATGCAGGTCTGGATTTTTCTGTTTCAAAGCTCTTCTCCATCATTTGTTCATCATTTTATGCTCTCAGCTGCCTGGCAACCATATGACACCCTACAGTTAGAGTAATACTGCCTGGCGGAACAACCGTTTATTGTGATTATTATTGTTAACACATGCAATTTTTATTGAACACTGGTATCTTTCATCATACCGCCACAGATTGTGAGTTGCATGGATTTTACATCTTTAGGGGTTAGATTTTATAGATTTATTTAAGTGCATGGCAAAATCTCCAATGCACAGCCTCAAGTGACATCCTCTCTCTATGGATTCTGTCTTACCTTTGCAAACCTGCGCATGAAGTGAGCGAGAGCTTGAGGGTTTGGACACTCCAGCTTCTTAATGATCTCAAAGCTTTGGTTGAGCTGCGTGAACACATCCACCACCGAGCAGGAGAAGAGAGCATGCTCTGACGTCTGCTGGAACTGTAATCAAAACACCACAACAGAAGCATTAATAAACAATTTTATAATTTTATGTTTCCCATAATTTCAGCATTTGCTACGTAACGGGAAACAAGGTTCAAGAAGAGTTTTACAGCCTGACTCCAGGCTGCCATTAAGTTCTAGTATGGTTCTTCAAAGTGCTAGTGTTTCAAGGATCCAAGAATGGCTTTATTTTTTCTTTTGTTTATAGAATATCCCACCCAAAAATGAACTTTAATGAAATTTTATTCACCCTAAGGTCACTCCAAAAAATATACTTTTTTGATGCTCTTAATTTTGCCAATATGCACTCGAAAATGGCATGGTTCTTCAGTAGTGATTCAAGGACCCCAGAAAAGCTTCATTTTGTCTTTTGTTTATAGACTAAAACTGAAATGTCTTTAATTCACCAAAAATATAGACGTTTTATGAGTTTTTTTGATGCTCTTTTGCATATGATAAACAGTACCATTCAAAAGATTTGGGTCAGTGAGATTTTATTAATTAATTATTTAATTTGATTTAATTTAATTTAATTTGTAACACTAACTATCTGCTAACATTAGTTAACTACATAACATTAACATGAACTAATGACCTCAATCTGACCTCAGACTTCAGAGGGTAGTCCGGACTGCTGAGCGAATCATTGGTACATCCCTCCTTTCTCTCCAAGAACTGTACTCGTCCAGAGTGAGCAAAAGGGCTGGCAGAATCACTCTGGATCCCTCACATCCAGCACACTCCCTCTTTGAACTGTTGCCATCTGGTCGACGCTACAGAGCACTGAGCACCAGAATGACCAGACACAGGAACAGTTTCTTCCCTCAGGCAATCCATCTCATGAACACTTAACAATAACTGTGGAACACACACTATTTATACACTCATACACTTATTTATCTAACACTCATACTCAGTCTACACCTCAAATTTGCACATAATATACAGTACCCGTACATACAAAAACGATCTATTGTAACATACCTGCACATAAAATTGTCGATTTATATATTTTCATTCCTTATTTATTTGTTCTATTTTTTTATATTTTATTATCTGTGTTTTTTGCTCTGTCACTGTCATTCTGTTACACTGTGGAAGCTTCTGTCACGAAAACAAATTCCTCGTATGTGTAAACATACCTGGCAATAAAGCTCATTCTGATTCTGATTCTGATTCTGATAATAGATATACACTGTGGCGAGGGGGGCATGGTTCAGCGAAGTCTGCAGCGGGAGAGAGGGACGGGAGACGAGCGGTGAGTAAGTAGGTCAAGTGCAAAATGATGAACACCTGTGTCTGATTGCAGTAATTAGCCTGGAGAGACTGGATAAAAGGCAGACTGGAGAACGTGGTGGGGAGAGAGAGACTGGGACTCATGGCCATCCCTTAGCCGGAGGAGGAGAACTGACTGGACTGAGTTTATGCCCTGGGCAGATTGAGAACGCGCTGGAAGCGCCCAGTTTGTGTTTTGTGGAACTTTAAGTAAAGAAATAAAAGAGCCACGAGTCTCCAAACCGCCTACCTGAGTAACTTCCTTCTTCCCACTACGAACTTTGTTACACTGGTGCCGAAACCCGGGCAGGAAGTGATAACGCCGCTGCCATCATGTCATCTCCGTCAAGTTCGCCGTTTGCGGAAGTCATCCACTCGCTCGCGGGCCTCCACCAAGAGCACCATCAAGCGCTGCTGGACATGAGGGAGGATCAGGAGCGTCGATTTCCGGGCCCTCGTCCAGACGCAGCAGGAGGACTGCGAGCTGTTCTGGAGCTGGATAGACCGGGAGGTTCGGGCGGGGGAAAGTCCATCTGCCCCGGCCCTGCCAGCCCACCTGCCCTTGAACAAACTGAGCCCTCAGGATGATCGGGAGGCCTTCATCGCCCCGAGGCATGTGGGTGGCCCCGGACGAACTGGCCAGTGCGCCTCATCCCGCTGCTGTCAGGGGAGGCCCAGATGGCTGCACAGCAGCTGCCAGTTCAGAACCTCCTGGTCTATGACGACCTCAAGCGAGCCATCCTCCAGTGGGTCGGTCGGAACCCCGAACAACACCGTCAGCGGTTCCGATCACTGGAGCTGGGGGAACACGGCCGGCCCTTCGTGATGGCTCAGCAGCTCCGGGACGTGTGCCGCAAATGACTGTTGACCGGGGGAAGTGACGTCGACCAGATCATCGACCGCGTGGTGCTGGAGCAGTTCGTCGTGAAGGGGGTCCAGTGCCACCGGCCAGCGTCGCTGGACCTGGCCATTCAACTGGCAGAGGACCAGATGGTGGCGTGCCAGGGGGGCGGAACCCTGCCCTCTGTCTCTCTCTCTCTCCCCCTCTCTCCTACCTCTAAACCTCTCCCTAGGTCCCGAGCGCAGCCCCGGGTGGAGGGGCGGTCCGGCGCCGGAGTCCGCGGGACTGAGGCCCCTCTCCACTCCCTAGGTCCCGAGCGCAGCCCCGGGTGGAGGGGCGGTCCGGCGCCGGAGTCCGCGGGACTGAGGCCCCTCTCCAGGGGTGCGGGGCCGGCCAGCTCGAGCGCCTCGGGGGTTAACGTTCCTCTGCTCTCTCCAGGCCAATTGCTTGATCCGCTTCCTCCCACCAGGGCGGAGGGGAGGTCTTGGCCGGCCTGTTGGCGTTGCGGGGACCAAGGGCACTCTATTGATCGGTGTCCGGTGATGGAGATGGGGACACTGATCCGGGTCCCGGATGCCCCCCAGGCTGTCCCCGTTCCAGCCGGCATGTACCAAATACCTGTGCGTATTAAGGGGGTTACCTATTGGGCTCTGGTGGATTCAGGAAGTAACCAGACCTCGATCCATCAAAGCCTAATTCAGCCGGCGGCATTGGATAAGAGCTGCATGGTTCGGGTGCAGTACGTACACGGGGATGTGGTGAGGTATCCTAGCTATCCAGTTCCGGGGTCAAAAGCATAACGTGGAGGTCGCAGTTAACCTGCACCTCAGGCATCCACTAATTCTGGGAACCAATTGGCCAGCTTTTAATCACTTATTGGGGTATTTGTGCACGGATGTCTCTTGGGGAGGGGAGGCGGCCGTGCAGGCAGGGGAGGCGGTACCGCGACCGCCTGAGCCTGCGACAGGGGAACCGAGCGCGGCCGAGAGGCTAATACTCCCGGAGTGTGATGATTTTCCCCTGGAGCAATCTCGGGATGAGATGCTGAAAAATGCGTTTGAACAGGTCTGCTCCATCGACGTACAGCCCCTCCAGCCGGCACGGCCCCCTTCTTATCCCTATTTTGCTATTTTAAATGATAGGTTGTATCGAGTGACCCAAGACGCTCAGACAAAACAGGATACAACCCAGTTGTTAGTTCCTAAAAGCCGTCGGGAAATGCTTTTCCAGGCGGCTCATTATAATCCTATGGCAGGACATTTGGGACAGGCAGCAACTTTGAACCGGTTAATGGCCCGATTCTTTTGGCTGGGAATTCACGAGAATGTGCGCAGGTGGTGCACGGCTTGTCGTGAATGTCAGTTAGTGAATCCCCCGGCCTCCCCAAAAGCGCCGTTGCGCCCTCTTCCGCTTATGCAGGTCCTCTTCGAGAGAATTGGTATGGACCTCATCGGGCCATTAGAACGGTCGGCACGGGGCCATCGCATTGCATTAGTCCTCGTGGATTATGCAACGTGATACCCTGAGGCAGTGGCGCTCCGCAGCATTTCTGCGAAAAGTGTGGCGGAGGCCCTGTGTCGTATAATCTCCCGAGTGGGAATCCCGAAGGAGATTCTCACTGACCAAGGCACTGCGTTTATGTCACGTACAATACGCAAGCTTTACGAGTTATTGGGCATTAAATCGGTCTGCACCAGCGTCTATCACCCACAAACAGACGGTCTGGTGGAACGATTTAATCGCACGTTGAAGACCATGATTTGGAAGTTCGTTCACGAAGATGCCAAAAATTGGGATAAATGGTTGGAACCCCTATTATTCGCTGTGCGCGAGGTTTTGGACGTCCTGAGAGAGGCTTGGGAGGAGGGACCTTCAGATAGCAAAAACGAAATTCAGCATGTGCTGGACCTGAGAACAAAACTCCACACATTGGGGCAGCTCTCTATGGAGAATTTGTTACAGGCCCAGGATTTGTTACGGCTGTATAATCGGGGAACCAGAGTACGCAATTTTGCACCGGGAGATAAAGTGCTTGTATTACTCCCTACCTCTAGCTCT
>NW_015505674.1:156686-158057 GCF_001515645.1 Sinocyclocheilus grahami
GCCGTTCGGATTACACCAATTTGTTACCCTTCCTTTCAGGTTGTTCGGGGCTCCGGCCACTTTTCAGCGGCTCATGGACAGAATCCTCCGCCCGCATGCCGCCTATGCCGCTGCCTATCTAGATGACATCATTATTTACAGTCAGGACTGTAGACCAAAAAGGAGGTGAGGCAGTTCCTGGGGCTGGCAGGATATTATAAGAGGTTTATCCCTGGGAGAGAGCGCCGTACATTCACTCCCCCCACCTACAATCCCTGCTGGTACGAGACTCGAACCCGCAACCTTTGGGTTACGAGTCCGACTCTCTAACCATTAGGCCTCGACTTCCCCATAACATTTAACATTTAACATACCATCACAATATTTTTGTTAATTGAAATGAAGCAAAACATTTTTTTTTAAATAAAATAAAATCAAATATTTAAATAAACAAATTAGATAAAACAAAAATAAAAATCCAAAAATGACCAAAAAAGACTATATATATATATATATATATATATATATATATATAAAAGCTAATCATACACACGCACACAGTAAACATGTACAGAAGAGATTGTATAAGGATGTTCAAGACTTTCAGCAACAGACATCCTCTGAAAACATTTCACTTGCATTAGACAAACAAGCATTCGCTCTGTCGAGTCACTGAACATCGTAACAGACAAGCAGAAATGAGACAAACATATTTTTAAATCAAGTGAAGCGTTGTGGACGGCCGGTGGCATGCAGCATCACACTAATAGCTCTGCTAATGTAATAAACCTCAGCAGATCTGTACAGACTGCAGCAGCTCACTGTTATTGACAGTAATGAGGGGATTAATAAGATGGCATTTAGCTCGCTATCATACAGTTTTTTTCAACTGCTTACACACATTTTCAAAACTTTGGCTGTTTTTTTTTTCAAAACTTTACACACAAATCCAGGAATTGCACACACAAAATGTAAAATGCCTCACATCTCTTATAAATATCACAAACACATCTCAAAAGCAAACATTTGCAAACACCTTTGCCATAATATTAATTCCTGTTAGATTTTTGTGGTATATAGAGAATTGTGTGTTGCGTTTTGCAAAAAGTGTTTTATGAAATTGAAAAAAGGCTGAGAATTAGTGTATGGCTTTGCAGATTTGGTGTGTGCTTCTGCTGTTTGAGCGTGAGCTTTCAGAAATTGTGTGACGAGTAAAGATTTTGTGTGTAAGTAGTTGAAAGAAACGTCTCGGTTACGTATGTAACCCTCGTTCCCTGAAGGAGGGAACGGAGACGTCACGTCGGAGGACCGACGAAATTGGGATCTCGCTTAGAGGGACCAATCTACTTCGAGTGTAAACTAAACGAGCCAATGCACATTGGCATGCGATTA
>NW_015505674.1:158348-158592 GCF_001515645.1 Sinocyclocheilus grahami
GGCTTCTTCACAAGAGGACCAGCTACTGCTGCAATGGCACTACCCAATGAGTAAGACTGGATAACTGGATAACAACGTACCCGTTCTACTTGGAACAGGGGCGTTACGGAAGCTCGAACCTTCCCGAAGGAGGTTTCGGAAGCTCGGAAGCAATGAACATCCCTTAGGTGCATATGGAAGAATGGAGGTGATTGAACCCTCTTGAAATGGCAGAAGTCTGCCGGGGAAACACGGGCTCAAGGCT
>NW_015505674.1:161889-162929 GCF_001515645.1 Sinocyclocheilus grahami
AAAAAAAAAACAAATATATAAATAAACAAAATAGATAAAAAAAAAAAAAAAATACAAAAAAGACCAAAAAAGACTATATATATATATATATATATATATATATATATAAAAGCTAATCATACACACGCACACAGTAAACATGTACAGAAGAGATTGTATAAGGATGTTCAAGACTTTCAGCAACAGACATCCTCTGAAAACATTTCACTTGCATTAGACAAACAAGCATTCGCTCTGTCGAGTCACTGAACATCGTAACAGACAAGCAGAAATGAGACAAACATATTTTTAAATCAAGTGAAGCGTTGTGGACGGCCGGTGGCATGCAGCATCACACTAATAGCTCTGCTAATGTAATAAACCTCAGCAGATCTGTACAGACTGCAGCAGCTCACTGTTATTGACAGTAATGAGGGGATTAATAAGATGGCATTTAGCTCGCTATCATACAGTTTTTTTCAACTGCTTACACACATTTTCAAAACTTTGGCTGTTTTTTTTTTCAAAACTTTACACACAAATCCAGGAATTGCACACACAAAATGTAAAATGCCTCACATCTCTTATAAATATCACAAACACATCTCAAAAGCAAACATTTGCAAACACCTTTGCCATAATATTAATTCCTGTTAGATTTTTGTGGTATATAGAGAATTGTGTGTTGCGTTTTGCAAAAAGTGTTTTATGAAATTGAAAAAAGGCTGAGAATTAGTGTATGGCTTTGCAGATTTGGTGTGTGCTTCTGCTGTTTGAGCGTGAGCTTTCAGAAATTGTGTGACGAGTAAAGATTTTGTGTGTAAGTAGTTGAAAGAAACGTCTCGGTTACGTATGTAACCCTCGTTCCCTGAAGGAGGGAACGGAGACGTCACGTCGGAGGACCGACGAAATTGGGATCTCGCTTAGAGGGACCAATCTACTTCGAGTGTAAACTAAACGAGCCAATGCACATTGGCATGCGATTATTGCATCCAGCTGCTGCTGATCACAGCGTGAGTATAAGTAGGCAGCAGGTGCAGCGCATATTCAGGTTTTCGCGG
>NW_015505674.1:163358-178389 GCF_001515645.1 Sinocyclocheilus grahami
AGTCGAGTACCTACAGACCCGGGAGGGGAGGCACGGTTCTCCTTGCCGGTTGGAGGCGGTATTAGGACACAACTGCATCGCAACCGACCGCTCCACCGGGGGGACCCTTGTAACCCCCTGACTGCCCCACCATCGAGGGTGGTGAGGGAGGAGGATCCAGCAAATCAGTTTCCGGCAGTAAAAAGGTGCCGTCCACGACCTGTTGAGCTCCTCATGCACCTCCGGGAAGAAAGGCACTGAGGCGGGGGGCTTGGAACCAGCGCGGACCGCCCCGGGAACCAATCGTGCAACCTTGAGGGCTCGGGACACGGTGAAAGTCTTCACTCGAGCCCTACCCCTACGGTGGCCCGGGAAAGCATAGCCATTATTTCTGGATCCGATCCAGGCATTGCTACGGTCCCGGAGGAGAGCAGCGCAGCCGAATCTTCCTCTCCAGAAAGCTCTGGCTCACCCTCCGATGCTGCAGTCGACATCCGATCGTCGGGGGGAGCCTCGGAAGAAACAGGTGGTACCCCCCGGGAGGGTCCAGCCTGCTCTTTTTGAGAGCTCCGCTGGTTTCGAAGTGCCGGCGGGCTTGGGCATCCCCGGAGGGGAATTCCTCACCGTGACCGTAAGCCCAGTCCGCCCACCGCCAGAAAAAGGACGCCCCCGGCTGCCCCCAGAGGGAACCCCAGATCTAGGCAGTGGCACGGGCACTCCGCCCTTTGCAGGTAACGGAGTCTGGTCCGCAACTCCGAGATGGTCATACCCCCGCAATGGGAGCATGAACCATCCACGAAAGCCACCTCAGCGTGCTTCATGCCCAGGCACGAGAGGCAGCGATCGTGACCATCACCCAGCGCCAGGTAACGACCGCATCCAGAATGCCCGGGTGATACGTTGTCTATAGCAAGACCCACATCGTCTTTATAACGACGTAACGTAAAGTTTGCTAAGCAACGTCGTCTTTAGAAAGACGCACCCGAATTTGCTCTTTTAGGGGAAAAAGCTCTTTTAGCGTGCTGAGGCGCACAGGGGAGATGATCATTTGCAACACAATCAGGGGGTAGTGCAGCCTGATGTGTGCAACCCACTCGACACGGGAAACCACCACCGCTGAAGCGCCGTCCGCCAACACGAAGAGCTCTCCAAGAGCGTGCTGAACTCGTTCAGTCTTCTCTCCGTAGAGTAGTCAGGAGCGGAACGATGTGATCGCTCGGCTCCGAAGCGAAAAGCTGAATATGCGCTGCACCTGCTGCCTACTTATACTCACGCTGTGATCAGCAGCAGCTGGATGCAATAATCGCATGCCAATGTGCATTGGCTCGTTTAGTTTACACTCGAAGTAGATTGGTCCCTCTAAGCGAGATCCCAATTTCGTCGGTCCTCCGACGTGACGTCGAGAGTGACCGACTGAAAGGGAACTATAAATATTGCTCTATGTGAAGGTTTCCTACGCACACATTCACAGCTCAGGAACGCTGCAGAGAGATCAGTCTGACATCTGCAGTAGGGTGTCATTTTTACAGCCATTTCTCATTTGCAACATGTCCCTGAATGTCAGGACGACATTTAACAGATGCTCTTGCCTACATTTATTAGTTTGAATGTATATTACTTTTAATCAATTTTATCAGATGCTTGTACATAAATATATCCTTTAAAATGCAATGTTTACCAGCGGCGATATTTCACAGATGTCTCATCAATATACACATGCTTTCTGGGGACTGTGTGTCCAGTTTATCATGTAAGATTATGATAATGAGAGTATAATATTGAGACTAGTCATATGGTTACTTGTGCCTAGTTGCTTAAAAGAAAGAGTAAAAAAAAAAACTGTCCCCAGATGGATAGATATATAAATGAATAAAGGAACGAACGAACAAACGATAACATCTGATTAAATTATGGAGAACAGGCAATATGCATTTGAAAATAAAAATAAAAATAAATAAAAAACATGAACTAAATAAATAAATATGCATTTGATTAAATTATATATAACAGGCCACATGCATCTGATAGATGGATGGATGGATGTATGGATGGATGGATGGATGGATAGATAGATAGATAGATAGATAGATAGATAGATAGATAGATAGATAGATAGATAGATAGATAGATAGATAGATAGATAGATAGATAAGATGATGGATGGACGGATAGATAGATGATAGATGGATGGCTGGATGGATGATAGATAGATAGATAGATAGATAGATAGATAGATAGCAATATGCATGACAAACAAACAAACAAACAGAGATGAAATAATGTGTAACAGGCAATATGCATCTGATTAAAATGCCTGTTGCAGTTGCAATAATGTAGGAAGGTAACTGATCTCTGCGAAATAAAATATAAGTAATCATAAGTCATAACAGTAATCATAGTATTTTAATAGCGAGAGATAAGTGAGTGATTTTAACAGCTGAGGGTGGAGAGAAAATCTGAGAAAAGCTGATGAGAGTGAGCGGGTGAGGAGGACTCCTGTGTGTGTTAATGTTCAAATCTCATCTGACAGGCTGTGCTTTGATGTTGGCACATTTTAGTTCGTATTGCTGCTGCAGGAATCATTTAAAAAACATGTTTGCAAAGCAACACTGTGTTAATATTCTTTAAAGAATATATTGTTATTCTTATTTTTTTCTCAATATCTGCAATTAATTCAGCTTGAATTGTTTAACCCACAAATTCCTTACTTAATTTCAAACTGAAACGTACCTAAAACCTTAGCATTATTCCTTTGGTGCTTTGCAAATGCTGGCATTTCCTTCAGGAAACGCAATCTTTTTTCTCCTGTCACTTATGTTAATAAATACGCTGGGCGGATCTGGAGGAGATTTTTGATTGACAGCTGTGTGGCTCTTCCCTGAAGTCCCGTCCCATCTGTCCTCCCGCCTTTCCACGCTCATAACTCACATTAATGAATGAGTGACTTTTTGACAACAGACAGCAGCCAATGAGAGGCCAGCGTGCGTCTGCAGATCCAGGACAGATGCATGATGGGTTATGAATGGATGGAGCAACATTCAGGGTGCTTTATGTAGGAGGTGAAATTCAGACATGAAAAAACTTGAGAAATAAAATAACAATAAAATTGAAAACTAATTTATGTGTTAATCACTTGTAATTATTGCAAAAATAAATAAATAAATAAATATATATATATATGAAAAGAACCTATACATTGCCAATAAAGTGAAATTACAAAACCTACACACGGGAGCCAGATAAAAATGCTCATTTTAGAGGCTTTTGCATCTGAGCTCTTCATATATACATGATTTTATATAATAATACAATTTATAATTATATCACCATCAAATGGAAAGTGATTTCCTGCAATTAATTCAGCTTGAACGCTTTAACCCACAAACCCCATTCAAACGTATAGTATAGTATATATAGTCGTATAGTAGATGTGGTTTTGTGAATGTTACACTAAGAAATTTACAATTAAATGTTGAAAACATCCCGCTGATGTATATTGTTAAATTAGAAAGCTTTCTGTTTAAAATTGTCATGAAAATGTCATCATAATCCAAAAATATGGCTTTTTTTAATTAATGCAAACATTTATATATATATATACACTGCCGGTCAAAAGTTTGGGATCAGTAAGACTTGTAATGTTTTTTAAAGAAGTCTCTTATTCTCATCAAGGCTGCATTTATTTGATCAAAAATACAGAAAAAACAGTAATCTTGCAAAATGTTATTACAATATAAAATAATGGTTTCTATTTTAATATCCTTTAAAATATGATTTATTCCTGTGACGCAAAGCTGCATTTCCATCATCATTACTCCAGTATAAAGTGTCACATGATCTTCAGAAATCAGTATAATATGCTGATTTATTATTAGAATTATCAATGTTGTGCTGCCAAATACTTTTTTTGGAAACTGCAATACTTTTTTCAGGATTCTTTGATGAATAAAAAGTTCAAAAGAACAGCATTTACTCAAAATATAAATCTTTTCTAACAATATAAATCTTTGCTATCACTTCTTAACAATTGAACACATCCTCGCTGAATAAAAGTTTCAATTTCTTTAAAATAAATAAATAATTAAAATGTACTGACCCCAAACTTTTGTACGCTAGTGTATATTGTTAGAAAATATTTCAATTTTAAATAAATGCTCTTCTTTTTAACTTTTTATTCATCAAAGAATCCTGAAAAAAGTATCACAGCTTCCAAAAAAATATGAAGCAGCACAACTGATAATAAATCAGAATATTATACTGATTTCTGAAGATCATGTGACTCTGAAGACTGGAGTAATGATGCTGAAAATACAGCTGCGCATCACAGGAATAAATGAGATTTTAATGTATATTAAAATAGAAAAACGTTATTTTACATCATAATAATATTTCACAATATTAAATTTTTGATCAAATAAATGCAGCCTTGATGAGAAGAAGAAACTCCTGTAAAAACATTAAAAATCGTTCTGATCCCAAACTTTTGACCGGTAGTGTGTGTATGTATATATATATATATATATATATATATTGGTTTGTTGTTGATGGTGTAAGGGAACTAGTTCCTCATGCCTTAAACCTGTAAACTGGGATGGAGCTTGATTTTTGTTTATATCAATGATTTCAGAAAAAAACTCAACACCGTGAGAGAGCGAGATGTGAAGGGAAACTCACAGTGAATACTCTGGAGGAATTCCCTTAAAGGCAGGCAGGTCTCGGACGTACTCGTTGTGGAACCATTTGACTTTGAAGTGCAAATTCATGTACTCTGTGCTCTTGCATAGACGATGCTTGTCGTGTTCTGCAAATGAAGAGGAAAGAGAAGAGAAAGAGTCATGAGTCAACAGTGAGTCATGCACAGACACATACTGGGCTTTACTGTCTGGAGACAATCTACAAACATCTCCAGCATGTACTATCACAAACTACAAATAAAACGAACATTATTCAACACAGTTTTGTCAATTGAAATCAAGCTGAATTAAAATACAAATATAAATATTAGTTGAAAGCCAAAATAAATGAAAATGAGAAATGTAGCCATGGTAATTAACTGGAATAAGTTTAGGTTAAAGCATTAAAATTACTAACCAAAAATAAACTAAAATATATATATTTTTAAATAAAATACATTACACTTAAACAGTGATGTTTAAATAGTAAGTAAATTAATATAACTAAAATAAAAAGTTAAACTAATTCAAAATATGAATTATATAACTATATAAAATAATATTATCAAAATGTAACTATAATAGTGTACCAAGTATATAAAAAAAGGAATAAAACATCTTTCTCAGTATTTTTGTAACTTTCCATTGAAAATAAGAATCTAAAAGATTCTTAAATCAAGACACACTGATTTGAGAAGCAAAATCACGAGATATAAGTGAATTTATGATTAAAACATGACTAAATACCTCGGAAAAATCAACTTAATTCACAAGATTTCATTCTTTATTGACAGATATTTGTTGTTTAAGCATAAACACACTTCAGATTGTTCGGTTTCTCAGAAAACATGATTTCATATCTTCAAATTTCGTCTCAAGTAAATTAATCCTGATATAAAGATGTTTAGATATTTGTAGAAGACAAAATTCTGAGAGAAAAAAAAATATTTTTTTTGCAGCGCATGCATCATTTAATGCCATGCCATCATAAATTTAAGCCTTTCTGCACCTATTGAAGACATTTTAAGGCATTAATTTGTAAAAATGTGAATTAAGACCTGCAGAAACCCTGAAATGATATACTAAAACAGCACATGAAACCATATGAAAGTATATGTAATTTGAGATTTCAGCTGTTTACACAAGACAATGAGATTAAATAAAGAGCAGTCTCCAGATGAACAATTGTTTGAATAACATGACGCTCTTCCCAGACTTGTCAGAAAAGATGAAAACACAAAAAAGCACAGGGAATAACATGCAGCTAGCGCGAGGAGAGACGTCAACATATATGTGCGGCAAACTTGAGGACAAATCCCCTCTGACTGACACGGAGGACTTGTATTGACTTAATCACAGCAGCACAGTGTTACCCAAACACTACACAGCAGGTGGTTGCATGTCCATATATGGAATACTTGATTGTGATTGGTCCATCGTAACATTATGCAGTCTAATATATTTGCATAATGACACTAAACTGACACTGTGACCTTTTTCTTCTCATATACACTACCGTTCAAAAGCATATTTGTGCATCTACAGCTGAATGTGTTTTATAATCAATATAGATTTGATGTTAATATTTACTTTTAATAAATGCATTACTAGAAAAACTTGCAGTGCTTCATTTTGCAGTAAAGTAGAACTGTTTGGTTAAGATAATTTTGTGTTTGGATGGCTGTGCTAATTGTTTTGAGAACAAGTGCATTGCATTGGAGAGAAGTGTCAGAAAAACTGTAATTTCACAGTAATGTCCACTGTGTATGCCTTGCATATCAATGCTTTACAGATGAAAACAATAGTAAATTATACCATAATATTGGATTCTACAAATCTGCAACTGACCAATCAGAACCTTGAAAGGCTAGGTAAGCGCTAACATGACACTTTATCACAGAACTGATGAATATCACAGAATATGATGAAGGTCTCATGACAGCTACCTTCTGTTACCTACCTATTAGCAGCTAGCCTTCTCGAATATACACCGTACGATTTCAAATATTCAACCCATCAGACAGCGGCTGTCAACATCTGAATGTAAGTGTCAGTTAATAATTAATAAGGCATTAGCTGCTCTCACTCGTCACTGCACTGTGAACCTCTGATTTCAAGGCCTTCGGCTGAAGTGACCCAAACCTCCATTCACATGAGCTTTAAACAGCTTCTCATGAGCCCAAACACCAACCGCTGCAGTCTGAAAGCAGAGATCATGATTCAGACATGCTGATCTTTAACTGCTGCTTATGACTTGCATATGCTGCATTAATATCACAGCAGAATTACCATAATTACAGGATTCTACTCAAAACTCATCGTATCTTCAGAGATAATTAAGCTTCTGCCATTTTTGTTGTTTTACATGACATTATAATGAGAGAAATCACACATGCATTAATGTCATCTATCTTTCTCTAAAATATGTTTCTGGTTATACAATGCATGTTTTTAGAGAAAAATAAAATCAACTAAACAATTTAATAAAATCCTCACAGATCCCATGATCAGGATTATTATCATAAGCTGTAACCACAACAGACACTATTTAAACATTTTTGTGAACTGAAATAATGCTGAAATAAAATATAAACATAAACAGTAATTTTGCATAAAGAAAAGGAAACCTTTTATGACTTTTTGCATTTTGCAATTTTTATAACCATGCACATTTCAAAATAAATAAATAACTAAAACAAAATAAATAATAATAAAATGCATTCAATGCATTCAAAATGCATTTTATTCAATAAAAAGAAAGAAAGAAAGAGAGAGAACTAAACTAGAACTATTAAAAACATTTTTGTTAATTGACGTAAAACTGAAATAAAGCATAAAATAACACTTTGCATTAAGAAAAGGAAGCCTTTTATGACTTTTTGCATTGTGATTTTTATAACAATTATGCACAAAATATGATACAAAATAAATGAATAAACACATTTATAAAATAAATAATAATACAATTTATTTTATTTAATATAATCAATCAATGAACGAATAAACAAACAAACAGAACTAAAACTAGAACTATTAAAAACAACTGTGTTAATTAAAACAAAGCTGAATTAAATTTTACATTTTAGATGAAAATTTCACATTTACTAAAAATGAGAAATGTTGCTAACTGAAATACGTTTAAGCTGAAGCACACACTGCTGGAAATAAATCTAATCTAAAACTGAAATTAAATTAAACCTAAATAACATTAAAAAAACCATATATGGAATACTTGATTGTGATTGGTCCATCGTAACATTATGCAGTCTAATATATTTGCATAATGACACTAAACTGACACTGTGACCTTTTTCTTCTCATATACACTACCGTTCAAAAGCATATTTGTGCATCTACAGCTGAATGTGTTTTATAATCAATATAGATTTGATGTTAATATTTACTTTTAATAAATGCATTACTAGAAAAACTTGCAGTGCTTCATTTTGCAGTAAAGTAGAACTGTTTGGTTAAGATAATTTTGTGTTTGGATGGCTGTGCTAATTGTTTTGAGAACAAGTGCATTGCATTGGAGAGAAGTGTCAGAAAAACTGTAATTTCACAGTAATGTCCACTGTGTATGCCTTGCATATCAATGCTTTACAGATGAAAACAATAGTAAATTATACCATAATATTGGATTCTACAAATCTGCAACTGACCAATCAGAACCTTGAAAGGCTAGGTAAGCGCTAACATGACACTTTATCACAGAACTGATGAATATCACAGAATATGATGAAGGTCTCATGACAGCTACCTTCTGTTACCTACCTATTAGCAGCTAGCCTTCTCGAATATACACCGTACGATTTCAAATATTCAACCCATCAGACAGCGGCTGTCAACATCTGAATGTAAGTGTCAGTTAATAATTAATAAGGCATTAGCTGCTCTCACTCGTCACTGCACTGTGAACCTCTGATTTCAAGGCCTTCGGCTGAAGTGACCCAAACCTCCATTCACATGAGCTTTAAACAGCTTCTCATGAGCCCAAACACCAACCGCTGCAGTCTGAAAGCAGAGATCATGATTCAGACATGCTGATCTTTAACTGCTGCTTATGACTTGCATATGCTGCATTAATATCACAGCAGAATTACCATAATTACAGGATTCTACTCAAAACTCATCGTATCTTCAGAGATAATTAAGCTTCTGCCATTTTTGTTGTTTTACATGACATTATAATGAGAGAAATCACACATGCATTAATGTCATCTATCTTTCTCTAAAATATGTTTCTGGTTATACAATGCATGTTTTTAGAGAAAAATAAAATCAACTAAACAATTTAATAAAATCCTCACAGATCCCATGATCAGGATTATTATCATAAGCTGTAACCACAACAGACACTATTTAAACATTTTTGTGAACTGAAATAATGCTGAAATAAAATATAAACATAAACAGTAATTTTGCATAAAGAAAAGGAAACCTTTTATGACTTTTTGCATTTTGCAATTTTTATAACCATGCACATTTCAAAATAAATAAATAACTAAAACAAAATAAATAATAATAAAATGCATTCAATGCATTCAAAATGCATTTTATTCAATAAAAAGAAAGAAAGAAAGAGAGAGAACTAAACTAGAACTATTAAAAACATTTTTGTTAATTGACGTAAAACTGAAATAAAGCATAAAATAACACTTTGCATTAAGAAAAGGAAGCCTTTTATGACTTTTTGCATTGTGATTTTTATAACAATTATGCACAAAATATGATACAAAATAAATGAATAAACACATTTATAAAATAAATAATAATACAATTTATTTTATTTAATATAATCAATCAATGAACGAATAAACAAACAAACAGAACTAAAACTAGAACTATTAAAAACAACTGTGTTAATTAAAACAAAGCTGAATTAAATTTTACATTTTAGATGAAAATTTCACATTTACTAAAAATGAGAAATGTTGCTAACTGAAATACGTTTAAGCTGAAGCACACACTGCTGGAAATAAATCTAATCTAAAACTGAAATTAAATTAAACCTAAATAACATTAAAAAAAGCACATAACAAAATTACAAAAAATGTAACCAAACTAAAAAAAAAGTCAAAATATTAATAAAAAAACCTACAATAGTAAACATAATATACAGAAATAACACTGATTCGTGCTGCACATTATTTTCACCTGAATATTCACACTGAAACTGTCACATTATGGAAGAGAAATGCAATATGGATTCAATATGAATCCTACATTATTTCCTGCTGAATATTTCATAAGTACTGGAAGTCATTATTGAATGCTGTCATTAACACGTTCTGCAAACACTTATGACTGAAGGAGTCTCGACTGGTTTATGCAGCTCTGCATTTCCATAATGCTTCATATGTTTTCCAAACCCCCATAATGAACGACATTAATAACACCTGCTTATGAAGCATGTCTGCATGAATTATTAAAACGAACGACTAACTCTTCTGGCAGCTCATTGTTTCCGCAACCTCGGAGAAGTTTCATTCCTGAGCACTGAATCTTGGCATATTGTGAGAATGTGCCGCATGCCGATAATTGCTCGTTTATCTTAAAGGAGCCGCTCTTTTTCTCGGGGAAGAGCCTGAGGGATATCAGATACAGTCAGAGCGACTCTGCAGGATCAAATATAGCACCTCATCAGCAGAAGCGCCTCTCACTTTAACATCAAAGCGTTCATAATCCATAGTTTCCAGCACAAAGAGCAGCCTGATAAACACCTGCTGCTTTCCTCCGTTTAAATCCAGCCGTCTGTCATTTAAAGCTATTCTGTGGTTTGAAAGAAAATTGGTGAATCTCATGAAACCTGCCAAGAACATGCCAGGGTCACATTTTACTCCAAAAACAACAAAGATATTAACATCCATATTTTGCATAAAGAAAAAAAAACAAACAATACAATTAAATGCTGATAGACTAGTCCTGCCCATTCTATAAATATTGGCAGATATTATTTATTTTTAGTAACAAATATTGAGATTAGTACATGTTGTTTTTATTCTGCATAATACATTATGGTTGCATTTGTTGTAGTTTAATATTTATAATAAAAATTGTGAATTGCAGTACAGCAGTGAATTGCATGCAGAATCAGCATGAGAAAAATCACAATAATCATGATTAAAAGTAAAAAGTAAAAAGTTCAGATCACGGTAACTATAGTTAACCAAAACAAATATATAAATAAAATAAAATGCTAATATTTTACTTGAGGTAAAATAAAATATAAAAAGATTAGTACATTTTGTATTTATTCTGCGTAATACATAATGGTTGTATTTGTTGAAGTTTAATATGTATTATACAAAAAATAGTGAATTGCAGTACTTCAAATCAACAAAACTGATTGTGTGAGAGTGTGGAAACTCACAAGTAAGAAGTCCAGATCATGGCTATTATAGTTAACTAACTAACTAACTAACTAAAATAAGTAAATAAATAAATACATACATCAAATAAAACCTTCAAAAATAGTAATATTTTACTTAAAATCTAAAAAAACTTTTTTATTTCAGCTAGTAGCAACAACATTCGTCATTTTAATCTAGTTTACCTCGGCGTAAAATAACTAAAATAAGTAAATAAATAAATACATACATCAAATAAAACCTTCAAAAATAGTAATATTTTACTTAAAATCGAAAAAAACTTTTTTATTTCAGCTAGTAGCAACAACATTCGTCATTTTAATCTAGTTTACCTCGGCGTAAAATAACTAAAACTAAAATAAAATAAAAAATAAAAACTATATAGACATGTATAAATGTCTAAAAATGACCCAAACAAAACAAATCACAAACAAATTGCTCAAACTTTAATTAAAATTAAAATGAAAATGAACTTGGGACACGTATAGTGTTGTTGTTTTTTCAAATAAAATATAACAATAAAAACATGAATAAAAAGCATCTCAGTTATGAACGAATGAATGAATGAAGTTCTTTTGAAGAAATCAAAAGATCAGTAGGAGCACCCAAACACCAATAATAATAATAATAATAATACATTAAAATAATAAATAATTATAAAAAATAAAAAGTGTTAAATTAAACAGTTATTATTGTTGTTGTTGTTAATAAAAATACATTAAATAAGTTAAAAAACATAAAATATTGTTTAATTAAAATAAAAAATGAACAATTGTAAATACAATTCTTCTTCTTCTTCTTCTTCTTCTTCTTAATAATAATAATAATAGGAGGCTACATTAAAATAAATAATTGTTAACATAGGCTACATTAAAATAAATAATTGTTAACATTTTTTTTAAAAACTAGACAAAAAACATTAAATTATAAACATTTATTGTTGCTGTTAATAAAATAATATTAAATAAAACATATTTTTAAACAATTAAAACAATTAAAATGGACAATTATAAATACAATCATTCTTAATAATAATAATAATAATAATACATTAAAATAATAAATAAATATTAAAAATAGAAATTATAAACAAATGTATTGTTGTTGTTGTTTAATTATATTAAATAAATAATAATTATATTATAATATAATATAATAATTATATAAAATACTTCTTCTTCTTCTTCTTCTTCTTCTTAATAATAATAATAATAAATAATAATAATAATAGGCTACATTAAAATAAATAATTGTTAACATTTTTTTTTAAAACTAGACAAAAAACATTAAATTATAAACATTTATTGTTGCTGTTAATAAAATAATATTAAATAAAACATATTTTTAAACAATTAAAAAAATTAAAATGGACAATTATAAATACAATCATTCTTAATAATAATAATAATAATAATACATTAAAATAATAAATAAATATTAAAAATAGAAATTATAAACAAATGTATTGTTGTTGTTGTTTAATTATATTAAATAAATAATAATTATATTATAATATAATATAATAATTATATAAAATAAATTAAAAATCTAATAATTTGCAAACGAAGAAAGTTATAATGCACAGTTATACATACAATCAAAACATTAAATTATAAATATTTATTGTTGTTGTTAAAATAATTAATATATAAAATAATATAAAATAAATTAATAGATACAGTAATTTTTAAACAATTAAAGTTTAAAATGTACAATTATAAATACAATCATTCTTAATAATAATAATAATACATTAAAATAATAAATAATTATAAAAAAAATTCAAATGTAATTATAAACAAATGTATTGTTGTCGTTTTATAATTATATTAAATACGCAATAATTATATTATTATATAATATAATAATTATATTAAATAAATTAAACATAAAATAATTTGTCAAAAATTAAAGTTATAATGCACAATTATACACAAAATAAATTTTCTTCTTCTTAATAATAATAACAATAACAATAATGATAATATATTAAATATAAAACAAAAGTAAAATTCCTAAATTATAAATATCTCTTTTATCCTTTTTCTTATTATTACTAATAAACACACACCAAATACATACATTATTAAATCAATGAATTAGTATTAGTTTTAGTAGTAATAATTGTAGACGTATAGTGCTTTTAAAGAGCAAGGACATCACAAGATGAAAAAAAGGAACAATGACATGAAAAATAAAAAGACTACAAAGTGATCACAAACATTTACATCACATTAAATCTCACACACTGCTCTTGAGATCATTAACAATCCCGTATTGATCAACCACTAATAACAGCCCTCAAAGTGCTCGGGAGCAGAAGGCATTGTGGGTAAACACTGAAGGGTCATCTATTCATGATGGCAGGCACAATTACTCAAGCCAAATGAAAAGTACAGCAATAATACGAGGTGATAATGAAAGTGTTTTGCCAGAGCTTTCACGTCTCTCCTGAGGAATGATGCACATGCAGACCTCGCCATCGTCTCCAGAAGCAGGTCGCATCAATACATAACATCTACCTTTTAACAAGCTCCAGTCGACTGTTAGAGATAGCGAGGGACACAATGAGATCTGCAGTAATCATGCAAACCTGGTCCATGCATTATGTTACGCCCTATTCAGAGAACAAATCACTAACATAGTCAAGTCACATTTATTTGTAGCGCTTTGCAGCAGCTTTACAGAAAATCATGATATTATATCGTAAGCATTAATACACATTCAGCTGTAAGAGCTGGGCAATAATATAGTTCATATTTTGTGATGGTGAAAGCAATAAAGCAGCTGAGATTTGCTAAAAAGGTGTATATCATCCCATGTGAGTATAGTGTATGTACTGTATGTGGATGAAGCTAGATGTACTTCAATATATATGTGAAGCGCTGAGTGATAATGGAGTTACAATCCAAACACCACAATACTACTACTAATGTATTTATGATTTCATATGATTATTCATTATTATTATTATTACTATTATTATTATTAAAATATAGAAATAAATTATTAGCAGTAGTACAATTTAAATGAAAAACTAAATCATAGAAAATTTATTATTATTATTATTATTATTAAACATATAGAAGATTTTAAGTAAAAAAAAAAAAAAAAATGTAATATTTATTTATTTATTTATTTATCATTAGTGGTAGCAGTATTAACATTTACATGAAAAACTAATCCATAAAAACATTTATTATTATTATTATTATTACTACTACTACTATTATTATTATTAAATATATTGAAAATTAAATATAAAATAAATAAATTACAAAATAAATTACAAAATATAAAATAAATGTGTATATTATATTATTATTATTATTAAACATATAGAAAATTTAATATAAAATTGTTAAATGTAAAAATATAAAATAAAAAATAAACTATGTAATATTTGTATTCATTTATTTATCATTAGTAGCAGTATTAAAATTTACATGAAAAACTAAACCATAAAAACATTTTTTAATTATTATTATTATTATTATTACTACAACTATTATTAAATATATTGAAAATTAAATATAAAATTAATTAATTACAAAATAAACTACAAAATATAAAATAAATAAGTGTGTATATTATTATTATTAAATTATTAAACAAACATATAGAAAATTAAATATAAAATTGTTAAATGTAAAAATATAAAATAAAAAATAAACTATGTAATATTTGTATTCATTTATTTATCATTAGTAGCAGTATTAAAATTTACATGAAAAACTAAACCATAAAAACATTTTTTAATTATTATTATTATTATTATTACTACAACTATTATTAAATATATTGAAAATTAAATATAAAATTAATTAATTACAAAATAAACTACAAAATATAAAATAAATAAGTGTGTATATTATTATTATTAAACATATAGAAAATTAAATATAAAATTGTTAAATGTAAAAATATAAAATAAAAAATAAACTATGTAATATTTGTATTCATTTATTTATCATTAGTAGCAGTATTAAAATTTACATGAAAAACTAA
>NW_015505674.1:181184-182897 GCF_001515645.1 Sinocyclocheilus grahami
AAAACATTTATTATTATTATTATTATTACTACTACTACTATTATTATTATTAAATATATTGAAAATTAAATATAAAATAAATAAATTATAAAATAAATTACAAAATATAAAATAAATAAGTGTGTATATTATTATTATTATTATTATCATTAAACATATAGAAAATTAAATATAAAATTGTTAAATGTAAAAATATAAAATAAAAAATAAACTATGTAATATTTGTATTCATTTATTTATCATTAGTAGCAGTATTAAAATTTACATGAAAAACTAAACCATAAAAACATTTTTTAATTATTATTATTATTATTATTACTACAACTATTATTAAATATATTGAAAATTAAATATAAAATTAATTAATTACAAAATAAACTACAAAATATAAAATAAATAAGTGTGTATATTATTATTATTAAACATATAGAAAATTAAATATAAAATTGTTAAATGTAAAAATATAAAATAAACAATATGTAATATTTATTTATTTATCATTAGTAGCAGTAGTATTAAAATCTACATTAAAAACTAAACCATAAAAACATTTATTATTATTATTATAATTAGTATTATTACTACTACAAAATAAATTACAAAATATAAAATAAATAAGTGTGCATATTTTAATTATTATTACTATTATTAAATACATAATTAAATACAAATGCTTTAATTCCTCACTTCCAGCCCAGCCTGGATCCCTGCACAGATACAGTATGCCTGTCTTAATGCACTTATCTCATCGGTGCATTCATTTCTACCCAAAGCAGGTTTGGATTCAGTTCCACACTGGATGTGCGGCCTGTTTACCTGCTGTCTTTATACGAGAGTTTATTTCCAAATCATTCATAACCGCAAGTGACACTTCTCTTTTCCATACAATTACAATAACTAGGCTGTCGAGCTAAAAAAAATATATATATATATATATATATATTTTTTTTTATTTATGGCACAAATATGGATTACATTTATATTTATATATAAATGCATATTTATTATAATGACATTTCTCCTTATAAACACGATATTACATCAAATAAAGTGTTTTAAATATTATAATATATTATTAATTATTATTAATACTAATTAATTACTAATTAACTATTAATACTAATTAATATTAATAATATAATAAATATAAAATAAAAATAAATATTTCAAATAATTCTTATTGAAAATAAAATTGTATAATCATAAACAAATGTTATTTTATCATTATATATTATTATTATTAGACATAAACAAATCAAAACATTATTTATAAATAAAATCATCATTAGAATAATTTATCTATCTGTCTGTCTGTCTGTCTGTCTGTCTATATATATATAGAGAGAGAGAGAGAGAGAGAGAGAGGAAAAAAACATCTTGGCATTCTTGTCTTCTCCACAAATAATGCATGTGATTCTGTCTTTGAATTTGGCCAAATGGAAAGCGTGTCTAAGATCCCTTAAAATGTTGTCTAGATAGGCAGCTTACAAGGTTTTGAGACACAGCTGATGACTCCAAAGCGTCACAATATATGACCACAAGATACACAATTTAAAGACTGCACACACAAATCTCACAGCTGTTTAACACAGAATATGTGCAATTATCCAGTCATATATGAACAGATGAGACATTTCACACACACACACACACACACACACACACACACACACACACACACACACACACACACACAGACACACACACACACAC
>NW_015505674.1:182959-192540 GCF_001515645.1 Sinocyclocheilus grahami
CACAGCTGATGACTCCAAAGCGTCACAATATATGACCACAAGATACACAATTTAAAGACTGCACACACAAATCTCACAGCTGTTTAACACAGAATATGTGCAATTATCCAGTCATATATGAACAGATGAGACATTTCACACACACACACACACACACACACACACACACACACACAGTAGCCTGTTGATTGACACCAATCATGTTTCACAAAGACTGCGTGTGGTGCTTTCAACACAACAAACCTGCTTGTTTACATTGATTGCACATACAGTGTTAATTGACACACACACACACACACACACACACACACTGGTTATTTTTATCAGCACTGCAGATGCTCTCTGAATCATGTTCGGCTGCCAAACAACTAAAGGCAGTCAGACACAGACGGCGTCGCAGTCAACACTTTCTCATTTCGTTTGCAGAACAGGTCACGTTTTTAACCTGCAGATGCAACTTATAAAATGTCACGCTGTGAATTCAAAATCGAATAAAACAATTCATGCATAAATGTTAAAACTCTTAAAGGACAGGTTTGTGATCTTGCATACAAATTTGGTGTTGTGATTATTAAAATTTAAATGAAAAAAATAAATGTATTATTATTATTATTAAATACATAGAAAATGCAATATTTAATCATAGTTAAATTAAAAATAAATATTATAATATTATTATATAAATATAATAAATATATATAAAATAAATAAAACAATAAAATCAGTTTTTGTTTGATGTTTTTTGTAGATCAGTTCCTCTGAAAGACTTTCAGAAAAGTCTGTGAGCTTGCATACAGATTTGCTGTTGTGTTTAATTACAGCAAACCAACCAATGACGTGTCGAGAATGTGAACATGCAAAAATGAGTCGCCTCTGGTTAATATCTGCTTTCATTTTACAGAAAAGAAAAGTGTAATGATTCTGCTAAATCAAGAAAGTCATATGGACATTTTTGAGTGAACTATTCCTTTAATATAAGCAATAACTCAAAAGTGCAATCACTTTTGAAAAATAAATATTATAATATTATTATATAAATATATATAAAATAAATAAAACAATAAAATCAGTTTTTGTTTTATAAAATAAATAAAACAATAAAATCAGTTTTTGTTTGATGTTTTTTGTAGATCAGTTCCTCTGAAAGACTTTCAGAAAAGTCTGTGAGCTTGCATACAGATTTGCTGTTGTGTTTAATTACAGCAAACCAACCAATGACGTGTCGAGAACGTGAACATGCAAAAATGAGTCGCCTCTGGTTAATATCTGCTTTCATTTTACAGAAAAGAAAAGTGTAATGATTCTGCTAAATCAAGAAAGTCATATGGACATTTTTGAGTGAACTATTCCTTTAATATAAGCAATAACTCAAAAGTGCAATCACTTTTGAGTTCAGACTGAAGGCAGTAAGAACAGGGTGTTTTGTTCTCGGCTGAGATTGTTTCATCTGAAGTGAAATCTCATGGTATTTTGGGAACAACTCTATCTTCATGGTCTTGGGAGGGACTTTGTATAAATTGTTATGCAAATTAAATTTGTATCAAATGTTATGCAAACGTTAATCTTTCCCAGGTTTGATTTGGGCTGGCTATGAGTTTCATTTCACACTGAAGCGTTTGTGAATCTACGAGTCATTCTGAGTAACTGAGTAAGTTGTTTGTTCATTAGATCCAGAAAATCAACCCATCCCGTCACTCTGCCCTCTTCTGAACAGTAAAAACTGCTTTTCTGCTGCTCGAGGAACATCTGTCCCTGAGGTACTGCAAACAAGTAGAAACTGAATTCATTTTCTTTAACAGACTCTTTAAGGGACTCTACTGTCTCCTTAACTCAACCCTCAAACATATAAACATATAAACAGAGATCTAGAGCAGTAAATAAATATACAAATATAAATATAAAATTAAAAAAAGAAAATGATCTATGCTGCACAAGAACTTGACAAAAAATGTAAATGAAATAAAATAAAAACATTGAAAGTTGCTGTGTTGTACAAGAACTTAAAACAAAGCTAAATAAAAATAAAAAAATTAAATAGAATAATACAATTTTAAAATAATAATAAAATATGTGAAATAAAATACAACATAAAAAAACATTGACAGTGGCTGTGTTAAACAAGAACTTGAAAAAAAGCTAAATAAAATGAAATAAAATCAAATAAAATATACTGACAGTGAACTGTGCCAGACAAGAACCTGACAAAAAATTAAATTAAAAATAAAAAGAATAAAAAAACACATTTGCATTGAGTTGTTCTGAACAATGGCTTGACATAAAAGCAAAATAAAAATAAAAAACAAACTACACAATAACTTGACAATTAATAATAATGCTAATAATAATAATTAAAAAGTGGGGTATGGGTGGTTCCTGACAAATTTCTTCAAATAGAAACCACCCATAAAACCCTAGCAACCAAATGTCAATCTGTTCAAAAGCAATCAAAACACAATATCAACTACACAGCAACACCCTGACAGCTCCACGCAGCACACAGATTCACTCAGGATCATCATTTATCACACACAGCAATGACAGATATCTGAGACTTCAACAGAAAGTCATGTCAATCTCACGGGGCTTAACTTTTCATATTTTCCAGAGGACCACAGGAGAAAATGCATTTATGAGCTGCTCCTGTACAAAAACACAAACACCCACACAAAGAGCCCAGACAGACACAGCGTCTCTGTGGAGAATCACAGCCACATTCCTGAGGAAAGAGTCACGGCTCCATTGAGATTTCATTGAGCTTAACAGTCAATCGATACAAGCAAACACCGGAAAAGATTAACGCGTGTGCTGCCAGGTCCGGCTCGATTAACAGAAAGTCTTACGGAGTGTTGTTAAGGTTGCTGAACATGAAGATTAACACCGGGCTGATATGAGCCCAACACTGACTGACCTCTTCATTAATGGATTTTTAACAGTTTAATGCTGATGTTCCCAAAAACCAGATGTTAACTGATGGACTGGAGTGCTGTGGGTTATTGTGATGTTTTTATCAGCTGTTTGGACTCTCATTCTGACGGCACCCATTCACTGCAGAGCATCCATTGCTGAGACACTGATGCAGTGCTACGTTTCTCCAAACCTGATGAAGAAACAAACTCATCCTAATCTTCCATGACCTGAGGAGGAGGACATTTCCTGCTAATTTTTATTTTTGGGTGAACTATTCCTTTAAGACACAATGAACATCTGAATGTCATTGCATTAGGTAATAAAGTATCAAATAAAGTGTCATTTATTGTAAAGAAAGATGCATAAACACACTTGACAAATAAGTTTGCACAGTGTAAAAAACAACTGATTTTCAAAGCTGTAAATAAAACAGATGTATGTTTTACAAGAAAACATTTTTCGTCTTTCTGTTTCAAAATCTCACTTTTGTAATTAATTGTGACATATACTAGAAATTGATGAGCAAAACATAAAAACATGTTTTTTTATGTGAAAGAGACAATGAGCGAAAATCGTGAAGACGAGATTAGATCTAATTCAACGACACAGAGCTGCTTTAACATACTTTGCAACATTGTCACTGTTATTAAATCTGAATGGAGCTGAATAATGACACTATTGTCTTCTGTAGCTGAAGTTTCATAATTGGTGGATTTTGAACACTATTGTTTTCCTGTGAAGCTGCTTTGAAACAATCTGTATTGCAAAAGCACTATATAAATAAAGATGATTTGACATTCAGATTTTTTCAAGTGTTCAAACACTTTCTGGACCCGCAGTGTGCTTCTAACCACTCTACAAACATCTCCATAGTTCAGCGATCTCAGTTTCTGTCCATAACTGCTTATCAAGCTTGTACGTTGTTTTGGATTATTCTCTATTTCAGTGGTCTTGAACTTCTGGCCCAGACAACACACACACACACAAACTAGACCTTTTCAGAGGACTCTACGCTTTCAACTGTGAACAATTCCACAGCTCAATGAACAATTTTCACAACAATGGTCTCATGCCACAGAAAATAAATTTCTTCCTGACTATCACTCCCACGTCGACTCGAGTCGTGTGTCGTGAAACAAGCCCGTTGAGGAGCCTGACGATATGTCAGATGAGCGCCGTCCTGCTTTACCGAATAAAAGAAATGTTTAATTTAAGGAAATGAAAATTCTGCCACCATTGACTCATCCTGATGTCGTTCCAGAGCTGAGCAGAATTTTTCTTTCTTCTAACTCGAAAGATAGGCTGAAGAATATTTACATTGCTGTTTCCTATATAGCGGACAGAAGAGGAGAAGATTTGT
This sequence comes from Sinocyclocheilus grahami, assembly GCF_001515645.1. Taxonomy (NCBI): domain Eukaryota; kingdom Metazoa; phylum Chordata; class Actinopteri; order Cypriniformes; family Cyprinidae; genus Sinocyclocheilus; species Sinocyclocheilus grahami. The sequence continues at coordinate 187,227 of NW_015505674.1, forward strand.
GTCCATAATGACCAAAATGTTGTCTTTTTCAAACACTAATCATTTGAATGACTTCATATCATGACTCGGAATATGGAAGATAAGTTGCATGGGCTACTTTTATGATACTAGAATTGTGTGTTTTTTCCTCATTCAAAATATTTTATAGCATGGAAAAGAACAGCATGAACAATCTGCTAAACATCTCATTTTGTGCTGTTTGATGACAGAATTGTCATTATTGGAAGAAATAATGTTTTCCTCGTGAAGAAGTGTGTTTAATAGTACTGAATGTACACTTGTAGTGTACTTCAAATCTTACATGCATAATGAATGACATTAAAGTATATTTTAGTTGACCAAAAATGCTTGTCAGTACATTGAGCAGTACACTTGTATCATATTTCAAAGACAGCATAAGTAAATATGGAATTACATATAAAGACAAACTTAAGTAGGTCAAAAAACACTCAACCAATTGCATTTCATATAAATTTAACCTACAATACATTTTCATTTAACGGCACATAACATGCAATTACAATAAGTGTCAGAAAACATTACGTTTCTACATCAGAATTTCACGTTCAATGTGTTATTTGCTGTTTCTTTGCAATTAATTGTGCAATTTACTAGAAATTTCTGAGTGAGCGTATACACCTTTTTTTCTCCAGTGTATGATATTTGCATAATAAGTACTTATATAAAAGCATGCTAAAGTGTTCGACATTTTCGTAAAGGTATTCCTTTAAAAGAAAAGAGAAGTGGTGTGGAATAAACACACTCAAGCGTCCCTTCACATGCATGTACGGTGACGTCTTTCAGTCTGCAATTAGCAATACATTAGCTTGTCTCCAGCCCTGCGTTCAACGAGTCTCTCACCCAGTAGAATTAACCACCTTCATCTTCTAGCCGACTGGCCTCAAGGCACCAAACAGTAGTACATCAAAGTCTCTATTAGGTGAGAAACAACTCGTGCGCTCCTAAGTGCTTTTGGGTAGGAGTTTCTAAATGAATAAACAGGTCAGAAAGAGTTAGTTCTGTCCATTTGGAGGAAGTGACCCCTGGAGGACGATGGGCCAGCGTTTCAACTCTACAACTCGACTTCATTATGTCTTTTAGCATGTGAAGAGACGCCGCTCTCTGCACACGACTCGGTAAACGTTAGTTGAGGACACAGCTGATACTGTAGCGCACATGGGAGGGAAAGTTTTGTACAAGAAATGATTTGCATGTCGAGAGGAGTTTGACAAAATACAACCGTAATGAGAGTAAATGCAAACTTGATTGCTTTTGTTTATTAGAAAACAGATTCAAATTGCTGAATGCAATTTACGTGACTTTGGAAAACAGTTTTCATCAGTTAGATTAAATGAAACTAATTAAAACTGTAACGCCGCTCTTATTTGACCAATTAAGCTGCCACTCAAGTTTGTATCAAGGCATTTTTACTAACATTTAAATTCAGCAGGAATTTTCTGATATTAAAACGGATGAATATACACTACCATTCAAAAGTTTGGGGTCGGCAAAATAAATGATTATTTTGCTATTTATTATTTGATTATTTCTTATTAATTTATTCTTAATTTATATGAATTAAATTCATTTTTACAGCAAATACATTAAATTAATCAAAAGTGATATTACCGTAAATACATTTATAATGTTAAAATATTATTTCTGTTTCAAGTAAATGCTGTTATTTGTAAATTGTAGACTGTAAATGTAAAGTACATAATAAAAATATATTATTTTCAACACTGACAATAATCAGCATATTAGAATGATTTCTGACGGAGCATGTGACACTGAAGACGGCTGAAAATACAGCTTTGCTCACAGAAATAAATTATATTTTACAGCATATTCAAATGGGAAACATTTGTTTGGAATCATAATAATATTTGACAATATCAAAGTTTTTACTGTATTTTTGATCAAATAAATGCAGCTTTAGTGAGCATAAAAGCCTTTCGAAAACATTTTAAAAAATTTATCTTTATGCAAAAATTCTTATTAAATTTCACAAAGAATTCCAAATAAACAGCAAAGTGACATTTTGAAGTAGAAAGAATAAAAGAGTATTTTCTTGTAAAATATAAAATCATTTTTACACTGTAGTGTAAACCCAAACATGCTCGTTTAACCCAGTTTAATGTGCAGCGTTAACTATAAATATATTGAGTATATAGACTTCCTGAAGAGTGCAAACACTGCTGGATGGAATCACTAAGAATGAATAGCACCGACTGATAGTGATTCACTAAAGGAGTTATGCAAATCAGGTCACAACACAAGCGTGCCCATAAAATCTGTGCTGAAAGCAATTTGCATGGTGCAATTCCCCATCTCGCAGGTCGCTTCTGAGTGTTCGGTTACTTCACTGGGGCTTACAGCATCAGTCTGCCACTGTCATCCAAAAAAAATCAGCTGAACATAAAGTTACAAACTTTTCTCCATCATTTGATTATCTTGACTTAGCAAACAGCTCAGCTTGTGTGTCGCTGATGTTAATGAGATACTGATCCACACAGCTGGAGGATCTGCTGGACATATGACGTCTGGAGCCTTTAAAGAGCCGCTGTACACAAAAACCCATCAGAAACACACCAGCAACACAGCAGGAGTGTGTGTGGGGGTTTACAGATGATTTTACACTGAAGCAAAAGAATATTTCAGAAGAAAACTGACAAGTTGCGTAAAGCAAACATTGTCTTCTCTTAGATAAAACCCCTGACTGGTTTAAGTTTAGCTTTCAGTTTGAATGTGTTTTATCTTCATGACAAATACGATGTGTGCAAAGAAAACACAACACACTTCTTCTTTAAACTGAAATGCTTGATCATCTCTTGTAGAGCATTGCATGTGCACCCAGACTCATATACTCAGTATCTCTCTGTTAACCTGGCCGAGCAATGAACCCTTAAGATAAAACCTCTGAGAGCACAGATCTACTCATCCCAGAGTCATTTACATACGGCATCAGGCTCATCCCATGAATCCTCCTCCAGAGCTTTAAAGGAATAGTTCACACAAAAAAGAAAATGCTCTCATTCTCAGGCCATCCAAGATGTAGGTGAGTTTGTTTCTTCATCAGATTTGGAGAAATGTAGCACTGCATCAGTGTCTCAGCAATGGATGCTCTGCAGTGAATGGGTGCCGTCAGAATGAGAGTCCTAACAGCTGATAAAAACATCACAATAATCCACAAGTAATCCACACCACTCCAGTCCATCAGTTAACATCTAGACAAAAGCTGAAACAAATCCAGCATTAAGATGTTTTCAACTCAATTATGAGTCCATAATCTATAATAACGCTTCCTCCAGTGAAAAATGTCCATCTCTTGTTGTCTCTCACATCAAAATCCAGCCACATATTAGTTTAGAGCCGTTTAAACGCTGCTTGATCTGTGCAGATTTCTCTCCTGATTCAGACCAGAACACTTTTTCACTGGAGGAAGCGTTATTATGGATTATGGACTCGTATTTGAGTTAAAAACGTCTTAATGCTGGATTTGTTTCAGCTTTTGTCTTCTCCAGATGTTAACTGATGGACTGGAGTGCTGTGGATTGCTGTGATGTTTTTATCAGCTGTTTGGACTCTCATTCTGACGGCACCCATTCACTGCAGAGCATCCATTGCTGAGACACTGATGCAATGCTCAAAACAAACTCATCTCATCTTCAACAAATTTCATTTATTTATTTGTTTAGTGAACTATTCCTTTAAAGGTGTAGCGTGTCATTTCTGCACAGCTGGCTGCACCAAACAGAAATAATGAGGAAGGCATTCCCTTCAGATTATTTGCATGAGCTTCTGCTTTGCTCTAGCACCTGATACACTAAAGGAATTATGCAGATCATGTAACGGCACAAAATGTGTGCTCAACACAATTAGCACGGTGAAATTCCCCATCTCGCAGCTCGGTGCAGACTGTTAGGTTGATCTGACATAAGCTTGCTTTGTAAGAAATGCAGTGCAATCTTATTCACTAACTGTGTACCTGCAATCTACTTTAACCAGGTGCTAAATTTTCCACAAAAAAAAAAGAAAAGAAAAAAAGGTAATTGCCATTCATCACAAACATGCATTCTTTCTTTGTATGTAAATTCATCTTATTATAGATTACACTATTAGTATGCACAAAAATCTACTAACAAACCCATAACGATAAATGATGAACAACTCGAAAAATCCCACAGATTTACTGAATACATTTAAGGACAAACCCAAGCGATTTCTAGAGACCTGTTCTAACAAGCAACCTCACACTGTAACTCCTAATCTGAGCCGTACAGCTGCTCGCCTCATGAACAATATGTCACACTCTATGAGAGAAAGAAATAGCGGGAGATTTATAAAGAGGGATTGACAGAGAGAGAGGGATTGCTGGTATGCAATCGTTTCATATGCTTATTTACTAGATAGGAATAAATCATCATGCTAATATATGTAAAACACCTGCATTAGATATTCATGACATGTCATTGTGTGAAATTATTTTACTCTGAATATGCTGGGCTAAATATGTGCGTTCAAGCTGTATATCATGTATGCAGTGTATGCATTGCAGAGAGACGCTCAGACACGATGCATGAGATCCTGGTCTTTAATCTCGGAGCGCCGGAGCTCATCCGGTCGGGAAGGTGGTGGCTCCGGGTGCAAGAGCAGATTTGCTGTAATCCACAAGTCAGTTTTTTCACTGATAACAACCACAATAAAAAGACCGCCAAACACATAAACATGTAAAGGAGATATTAAAATAGAGTTAGAGCATTGAAACCGCACACTATTTCAGCCTGCGGCATGATAAAACTGTAAAAGCAAACACAGACTTACAATGTAAGTAAATGTATCCTTTTCTTATATACAATTATGCAGATTTAAATTTGACATTAAAATGAACATAAGTGAAGATTTTTAACCTTAACTTTGTAAAATATCAATTTGATATGGCAATCTCAAACTACAAATGGGCTGAAAAAAAAAATAATTAATAAAAAAATCATAAAAAAATAAATAATTAATAGTAAACATATCAAGAATTGAAGGATTACTAAATAAAAATAAGACTTTTAAGTAATTATGTATGTATATATATATAACATATATAATTTTTTTATTGTAGTATAATTTCTAATTAACTTTAAGATTTGTTAAAATTAATTTTTTTTTATTTTATTTAATAATTTATTTAATGAAATAATAAAAAGTCATAAGTAATATAAGTAATATACCTCTGTTTATCAATTTGCACTGGCTACCAATAGCTGCTCGCATAAAATTCAAGGCATTAACGTTTGCCTACAAAACCACCACTGGCTCTGCA
>NW_015505674.1:192588-200947 GCF_001515645.1 Sinocyclocheilus grahami
ATAAGTAATATATATATATATATTTATATATATATACACACGTCACACCTCTGTTTATCAATTTGCACTGGCTACCAATAGCTGCTCGCATAAAATTCAAGGCATTAACGTTTGCCTACAAAACCACCACTGGCTCTGCACTTGATACTTTGACAATATTGTACTTGTTTACAGTGGAACCAGTGAAGTTTTGCTGTTAACTGATTATGAGGTTATGACTCTCTCTCATAAGTGAGGTAGTAAAGTTTATCGCTCAATACTGCATCTGAGTACAGCAGCTGTGAACACAAAGCATTGAATGTGTGCTTTTTTAGTGCAGATCCATGCTGAGTCAAGCTCTTTTCTATTCACAACACTGAAGAAGAACAGAGTTCGATCCGAGTGTCTACTGTACAATACATACATTGGTCACATCTTCTCATCCGGCAGTTATTTATTTTCTATCTATTTTTCATCTATTTTGTGATGTATGAAATCACGTCTGTGTTAAATACAGAGTCAATAAGACTGTTCCAGATCCCGAACACAGACAACGTAAAAGTAAAAACAAACATCCAAACACAGAGTCAAAACACAAACGCTAAATCTAAAAAAGCAGGTTTCTAAACGCAGAGATACAAGTTCAAACCAACAGATCAATGTGTGTGTGTGTGTGTGACGTGTGTGTGTTTAGGTGCCTTAAAGCGAATGCGTTCTGCCTCACATCAACGTCAACGTGTCAACACAAACTAATCTGGATTATATTCAAATGAAGAGAGATTTCTGAACGTGCCCTCCAGAAAAACACAGATGAAAAGAAAATGAAACTGCACAAAGGTTTGAGCTTTTCTTTTCTGTGACATCTCAAGGCAACATGTCAATCCGAATTAATAAGAAATGACAGCAGAGGCTGAGAGGTGTGTGGTAAGTGTGTGTGTGTGTGTGTGTTTGTGTGAAATCTATAGATTGACACCTGGTTCCTATGGCAACCTAAAGATGGTCCTGTAACCTGTGATACAGATGCTGTGTGTGTGTGTGTGTGTGTGTGTGTGTGAATCTAACCATAGATGATCTGCTGTCAAAGGTTGTGGCACACACACACACACACACACACACCTCCAACAAGCACATATAAATGTTCAAATACCACAGAAACAGCAGAAGGACATCAGCTGCAGGTCATCCCTGGTGTGTTTAAGTGTGTGTGTGTGTGTGTGTGTGCAGACACTTCAGTCTGTGAGATCTGAACCTTAGGTTGCACAGTTTTGTAATTTTTTCAATATCAGTGTTTATTTTGTCTTTCTTAAAGGGACAGTTCACCCAAAAATGAAACTCATACAGGTCTGTTGCTCCAAACCTATAGGAGTTTCTTTTAGCTGTTGAACACAAAAGAAGATATTTTAAGAAATGTTGGTAACCAAACAGTTGATGATAGCCATTAACTTCCATAGTATGGGTAAACTGTCCCTTTAATATCTATAATTCACTGTGTGAAACAGCTTGAGATTTAGATTGAGAGTATTTCATGTGTAAAAAAAGTTACTTGCTTCATTAAAAGTTAATTACTTCACAAAAGAGAAAAAACTCAAAAACAAACATCAGACATCTATGTAGCCTATGCAAAAAAACAAACAAAAAAAAAACAATAATGGAGCATCAAAATAACCATTAACAATAGTGAATGTAATGATTCTATTTAAGGAAAGTAAACATACAATGTAAAATCATACACTAAAACTGCATACACTGGTACAACTGCAATTAAAAATGTAATAATCTAATCAAATATATAAAATGTTTCTCTCTCTCTTGTGTGTGTGTGTGTGTGTGTGTGTGTGTATATACTGTATAAATATACTGTATACACACACACACACACACTGCATAAATACAATCTTAATGCATTTATAATGCATTCAAATTAACCTTACAATCATTTGCGTTTGTACAGGTATGTGGTTATTGTAAACAAAGTCACTGAATTACAATTTAAGACTCAACTATTCAGGCTCACACTTTTAGAAAATATAATGCAGCACAAGATCAAAACCAAGTTCCATGTGTCATACTGTTTTATAATGTATTACAGTCTCTAAAAGCATGCTCATGAATTAACAGTGTGCATTTAAGTGATTTATGAAAAGATACAGAGGATTACAGGATGCGTTATTAAGCATTATGAAAACCTTAAAAAACTCATCATATATACAGGTTTCGAGAAAGACTAAAAATGAAAAATGCTGTGTTTAAAGGTTTGTGTTAGCTAGTCTATGGCACGTCCTTACTGAGATCAGTCAATGTATGTGAGATTGAATCAGAGGGAATTGCCTTTTAAATGCTCTAATGTCAGATGTGTGTGTGTGTGTGTGTGTGTGTGTGTGTGTGTGTGTGTGTGTGTGTGTGTGTGTGTGTGTGTGTGAGTGTGTGAGATATACAGGTTTCGAGAAAGACTAAAAATGAAAAATGCTGTGTTTAAAGGTTTGTGTTAGCTAGTCTATGGCACGTCCTTACTGAGATCAGTCAATGTATGTGAGATTGAATCAGAGGGAATTGCCTTTTAAATGCTCTAATGTCAGATGTGTGTGTGTGTGTGTGTGTGTGTGTGTGTGTGTGTGTGTGTGTGTGTGTATGTGTGAGTGTGTGTGTGTGTGGAGGAGAGAATAACCTTGCAATTCATTCACCTTTTTCTTTCAAGAACAATTTTGTGTGTGTGTGTGTGTGTTTGTGGCCTTTCATTCTCTTAGCTTTCCAAGCAAGCAATCTGTGGTAAGAGCACAATCTGTGGTCAGCAGTGTGTGTGTGTGTGTGTGTGTGTGTGTGTGTCAGCCTTTGACAGCGGACCATCTGTGGTTGAATCAAATTTCGCAGGTGAATCTGAATCCTAGAGAGTTTGTTCCAAATTTATCCATAAAACACTGGTGTCACACTGTCCTGCTGCCGTCAGCGTCACAAACAACGCAATAGAAATATTCTAGTACAATTATAATGCAGTTTGCAGACATACTCAACACACAGCTTCCTCTCCAGTCCAACCAGATCATTTACAGAAACTAAATTTAAAAAAACAACTCGCTCAGAAAGCATGACTATGACATCACAGCTCATTAACATATGGCCGCCCACATTTACATATCATTACATATACTGTTTTTTGGTGCAGTAAAACATTATATTATGTTAGACTTAAGAGTAAAAAAAAAAAACTGCTACTAAACCGAAAAATATATCTCCTTGAAGAGCATAAAAGATGCTTCAGAAGAATCCGAACATAAACCTGCATCACATATGATGTAATTTTTGTTCTGCTCAGAAACAATCGATGTGTGACATGTGTTGCTCTCAGATCTGAACAGAAATCACGCCAGCCACTAAATTTAAAAAAACAACTCGCTCAGAAAGCATGACTATGACATCACAGCTCATTAACATATGAATCCGAACATAAACCTGCATCACATATGATGTAATTTTTGTTCTGCTCAGAAACAATCGATGTGTGACATGTGTTGCTCTCAGATCTGAACAGAAATCACGCCAGCAAGCCCACAGAGAAAGTAACAACAGGAGCAGGAGAAACTCACCCTCCATTGCGTACTTCATATCCATGGCAAAGAGGTTCCACATGATTTCAGCACTGATTCTGCCCATATTCAGCTCTTGAGGGAACCTGAAATTAAATAAAAACAGAAGTGATTACAACCATACAGCAGTTCATTCACCCATCACTCCATCAGAGTCCTGATCTTCAAACCACATAAAGATCCTGTTGTCTGTGGTGCATATCACATGCAGCAACTAATTAGAATTAATTATTTAAAAACATATTTATTTATTTTTATAAATAATTATAAATAATACATAATAAATAAATAATTGTATAATTTTTTTATATTAATCAATGTGTTAAATATATTTTATGACTTTTTATTAGAATCATTTTTATTAAAAATCTTAAAAATAACTAAATATATATTAAATGAAAGAATGAATATTAAATATGTGTTTGAAGGAATGAAGTAATCATAATTGATTTGTTAAATACATATTTTAATGACTTTATATTAAAATTATTTTATTTGCTATAGAAAGAAAGAAAGAAAGAACAAAATAAAGAATTAATAATAAATGCATGAAATGAATATCGTAATAAATTTGTTAAGAATATATTTTAATAATTTTATTAGAATAATTTTATTAAAATAAATACATCTCAAAAGAAAGAAATGATTGAAATGAATGGCATAACAAATGTGTTAAAAATATTTTAATAACCTTTTATTTGAATTATTTTTGTTAAAATAAATCTAGAAAGAAAAAAAGAGTTTCTTAAAATATTGTAACAAATTAAACATATTTTAATAACATTTTATTATACTTATTTTATTAATACATTCCTAAAGAAAGAAAGAAAGAAAAGAAAGAAATACTTGATAATAACTGTTTGAAATGTCGTAATAAATTTGTAAAAAAATATATTTTAATAATTTTATTAGAATAATTGTTAAAATAAATACATCTCAAAAGAAAGAAATAATTTCTTAAAATATTTTAACAAATTAAACATATTTTAATAACTTTTTATAATAATTATTTTATTCATAAATTCCTAAAGAAAGAAAGAAATAATTTCTTGAAATATTTTAACAAATTAAACATATTTTAATAACTTTCTATTATAATTATTTTATTCATACATTCCGAAAGAAAGAAAGAAAGAAAGAAAGAAATCGAAAGACAAGAAATGAAGGAATGAATAATAAATAGGCATATAAAATGAAATGATTATTGTAATAAATCCAGCAATTTCAGGTTCTAGAGGTCTGGTCTTCACTCCATCTCTGAAACTCCGTCTGCTGCAAACACACAGACCATCAATGACAGAGAGAAGAGAGGGGTGTACAAGGGTCCCGTCCCGTTTTACACGCGTGTGTTTTTGCACATACGAGCACATTCCCGCCGCACCAGCTGTTTCCATGGCAACCGCTGCCGTACCATATCAGCGAGTGAAGCGATCGGTTCTCAGATCTCTCTACACCAGACACAACCCGCTTTAATTGCTTCAGGAGCGACAGAAGAAGCTCAGAGACGGACACAGATGAACACAGGATGACGATGAACTCTCTCTCTCATAGTGATGGAAGGACGTGTTCCTAACCAGAGTCATTTACTGCGCTTCATTAGGGAGCGTTTCTCCCTGTGACTCTGCTCTGACAGACTCTGTGCTGTAAAAATGAATTTTAGACTTTCACAAAGCATAAAAATCCAATTTGGTTTCCAAATCGTTCGGACTGACCGTCCACGCTGTCATTTTGCAAATGATGTTCAGATAATACTGTACAGCAGTGACTTAAATTCAGCATGAAATGTCGTTCATGAGACGTTTGCTTCTGTGAAGTGATTTATTGTGCAAAACTGATTTGATCTGATAGAAGGAAGAAGGCGGAGGATGTCATTATTATTACAATGAAAGATTCTGAAGACAAACATTGTTTGTTATAACAGCACACACTGATGAGTTGTTCATAATAAGACTAGGAACACGCATTAAGGAAATACACAAAGAGTCATGTTGACTTTAAGTAGTTGTAGCTGCTGTAAGTGTGGAAATAGAGGATGGAAAATCAGAAATCATAAAATCTCCAGGCGCTGAACTCAATATACACACTCTAAAAAATGCTGGGTTAAATACAACCCAGTGCTGGGTAAAATAGGGACAAACCCAGCAATTAACACGTGTGTGTGTGAGTGAGTGTGTGTGTGTGTGTGTGTGTGTGTGTGTGTGTGTGTGTGAGTGAGAGTGCGTGCGTGCGTGTGTGTGTGTGTGTGAGAGAGTGTGTGGGTTAAATGTTTAACCCAACCTTCTGGGTAGTAACCCAACCGCTGGATCAAAACAACCAAATTGCTGGGTTTGTCCTTATTTTACCCAGCACTGGGTTGTATTTAACCCAGCATTTTTTAGAGTGCACTATCACTTAAAGGTTTGGGGTCAGTAAGATTTATTTTTATTCAACAAGGATGCATTCAACTGATCAAAAATGACATTAAAGAGATTTATAAAGTTACAAAATATTTTAATTTAAAATAAATGCTGTCCTTTTGAAGTTTCCATTTATTTTTCAAGTATCCTGAAAAATAAAATGTATCATAATTTCCACAAAAATATTGGGACAGCACAACTGTTTTCACTTTTCAACATTGATAATAATCAGAAATGTTTCTTGATCAGCAAATCAGCATATTAGAATGATTTCTGAAGATCATGTAACACTGAAGACTGAAGTAATGATGCTGAAAATTCAGCTTTGATCACAGAAATAAATTACATTTTAACAGATACAGAAAGCAGTTATTTTAAATTGCAATAATATTTCACAATTTTACTGCATTTATGATCAAATAAATGCAGCCTGAGCAGAAGTGGCTTCTTTCAAAAGCATTAAATATCTTACCAACATCAGTGTAAGCTTTTGAGGCACTACTGTAATTCACACATTCATGCGTATGCTGTGAGTGAAATGGAAGAAAGACTTATTTACTTCATTTCAGAGTTTGTGTGGCAGCGCTGATATTCCTCCGATATTCTGCTCAGAGTTTATTCCAAATAAACAACAAATAATTCAGCACAAATCTCTGAACCCACACACTCATACTTAATTTTCTATGAAACAAAGCTCGATCTGATTTTGGATTTTATAAATGCTATACCATAATAAATGTAAGATTAAAATTCAAAAATCTCACACTGACTTAACAGAATATTCATCCCTCGAAACAAGATGTCATTGTAATATTTTCATAATGACTTTGTTGCAACATAATCTCGAATTATGTGTTGATTCTTATGTGCAGCAAAATGACTCTGATGCCCAATTTCATTGTAAAACCTACACTTAAAACACTGCTCTGCTATAGACAGACAAAACACAGAAACAATACTTTTTGCCAAAACAGAGTTTCTTAGACTGCGATCCATCCAGTGACAGACAGGTTTGACTCAACTGTCTCCGATTCAGGTGAAAACAAAGGGTGAAAACTGACATTAAAGGGGTCATAGGATGCTACATGCACTTTTACGAGTTGTTTGAACTGAAATGTGTGTTGGCAGTGTGCGTACACAACCACCCTATAATGATAAAAATCAACCCAGTGGTTTTTTGCTAATCTACTAAAATATTTACCCCTTTTTCAAATCGAGCCGATCTCAGATGCCCCTCCCACGATAGTTTGATTGACAGTAGCATTTCAGTACAGACTGGACTGGCGTCTTAGCTCCGCCCTGAGTGACTGTCATCAGTCCGCCATTGTTTCACCGCCGGAGCAGATGTAGACAAGAATGACTCTTAACAAGCGATTGAGGTGTTCTGTTGTTGGATCAATTAAAACTCGGTCAAAACACAGAATCATTTCTCTCAGATGCAGTGTTACTGTGCTTTGCTTTTGTAGAGCAGTGTGATTCCCAAGCAAATCTAGTTTTCATTTTCAGTGTTCAATTGAGACCAGAACTAATGACCCTGTAAGTCCAGTAACATCACACACACACAAAGAGGGACTTCTGAAAAAGGTGAGATAAAAGATAAGAGAGAGTTGAATAAACAGAAACGCTTGAAGCAAAAGGAGAACAAATTGAGGGCAAGACGATTCTTCTCTGGCTTTGTCCAGGATGCTGAATTATTCACAACTAATGCCTGCTTGTGAATTTCTGTTGCAGAAACAGCTATCGATATCTCTTTTGCACACACACACACACACACACACACACGCGCGCACACACATCACATATGGCATTTCATTGCAATGTGCTTATGAAATGCTGCAATTTACAGACATGTTCAGAATATACCAAAGTCATCCGTCTTACAAAGGGAAGCTTTTATTGCTGAAACATTGCTCTTTAATATCTCAAGATTCTCAGAAAGAATTCTCAGTTATGTTTAATTGAAGCATCTGAGATGTTTCTCCTTAAAATAAAAATGTTCAATCAGTTAGAGCGCACAGCTTTAAAATTAATATGAAGACTTCAGATGCAAAAACCTCTTAATCCTTCAGAGATTTTTCTTTTTATCAGGCTCCTATGAAAATATTTTTGAAAATAAGGCATTCAGTAACTGACTAATAATTAAAGTGAAATTACTAAACCTAAACATAGAAGCCTGATAAAAATGCTAATTTAAAAGAAAAAAAAATCTCAGACGTACTTTGATATTTTTGCATCTTTAGTCTTCACATGGTCAGATGATTTGATCTTGGAAGAATTTGATGAGAAATGGTGTGTGTGTGCGTGCGTGTGTGTGTGTTGTGTGTGTGTGTGTGTGTGCGTGCGTGCATGTGTGTGTGTGTGTGTGCGTGCGTGTGTGTGTGTGTGTATGCGTGTGTGTGTGCG